>NC_051161.1:105883393-106183393 GCF_013339745.2 Dermacentor silvarum
CGGAGTTTCATGTTCAGTCAGTCAGTCAAATAACTTTATTTAAAGGCCCTGCGAATTTCTGGGACGGGCAAATAGTCCCGCCTAGGTGACGGCCAGGTACTCTTGAGCCCTGGCGGCTTCCTCGGCCTGTGGACAGCCCAAAGTTGATCGTCAAGGGCAGAGGAGCAACACAGCTCTCATGTTGCTCTACAATTTTCTCATTGAGACTTTTCGTCGAATTATATTACTGAGAAGTTTGAATTATTAATTAAGACTGATTAGGCGGAATGCAAGAAATATTCTGGGTACCTCCAAGCGACGGCAAACAACATTAACTTGGTTCTGTCCTTTTACTTGGCATCTGCACATTGTGACATGTAGTATAGTGGGGACAGGGCAAGAGCAGAGCACAAGAAGAAAGAAGTGTGTGTGCTAACCACCCCCACTCGAGTCGGAGGTTTTCTAATCATCGACAACGATGTTTGGAAATCCCACTTCGCAATCTAGGACTGCCGTTAAGCAGTTCAGTTATACTCTCACTTGGAGCCACGGTGTTAGGATATAGCCACGGGAATGTTTGCCGAGCCATTTATAATTTTCTTTGTGATACAAAAGATTGCCTCAATAATTTTTCCCATTTTTCCACGATTGATTTATTTATCCTTCAATAAAAAATAGATTTCACAAATTGAGAAAGTAATACCTGTTTTCCTTACCAAATTCAGATAGCAGACCTGTTTTATTCCTTACCGCATCCAGGTCTGCTCTCCAGTGTTCAGTGTTCTATTGACACTTTTGGAAACATAGCCTTCACGAACGCAACCGGGATGTCGAATGGCAGTTTCTTAGAACTTCTTAGTTTTTATCTTCGGTCTACTTTCATTCTGTGGGAAGGGCAGCCTTGTATACAGAAGGAAGGAGTTTGCATCGGATCCTGTATAGCTCCCATTCTCAGCGATATATTTTTAGCAGAACTAGACAAGAACATGAGTGGTCGGCTTCCTGATTTTAAGATTCTCAAAGTTTTTAGATAGGTCGATGACTTTTTAGTTTTACTTGACTGCAGCTCTGACTGTTTTGATTTTTTAACCACTAACGCACTTTCTTTTATACGCGAGGGCTTATCTCCTTTAAAAGTAACGCATGAACTGCCGATTGACGGAAGTATTCGCTTTCTTGACATTAAGTTTTTATTTTGCAACGACCATGTACGCTGGAAGTACGAGCCCCGCGCGAACAAGCCACTGCTCCCATATCAGTCCCGCGCACTCTAAGCTGGTTAAGAGGGGAATAGCAAAGACATGCTTGTCAAGCGCGTTATGCAAGTCATGCCCTGAGCAGATGACCGACAGCTTCAATGATCAGATCCTCCGCCTTCGTTTGGCAGGTTACCCTATACATGTCCTTATTAGCGTCGCTGAGAGTCTGCTCAAGTCGAAGTTATCAAAGAATTTTCCAGAATGCCTTGTGTAGATAAGAAGAACGTAGCTGCATCCCGTATATCCACGGCCTACCACACCGTTTAAAGAAAATAGGTCAACGTGCGAGTGTTAGGGTTGTCTTTTCAGCATTTACAAAATTGCAATGTCTGTGCAGACTAACCAGACCAGACCTGCCTGAGAAACGCATGTGCACAAAGAAACACCAGGACCCGTTTGTTCAATGTGCGGGAGCAATCGTTTACAACCTTCCTTTAAGGTGTGGAAAAAATTACGTGGGACAAAGCGGAAGGTGCCTCAACGAGCGTTAAGGTCACCGGGTAGGGCAAAATTTAAAAAAAATTCGATTTTTGGTTTTTCACTTATTTGAAATGCTCAGGCCTTCCGCAACAATATCCAGTACCCCACATGTTTTTCCGCGTTTTGATTGAGCCAAAAATACCCGGTTTTCGAAACCAAGTGACGAGCGGCCACGCCCCCTTTTTTCACCTAGCAAAACCTAGCAATCGCTCATGCTTCTTCGAAACGTAAATTTTGTGGAAATCACGAAAGAAGAGTGCATTGGGCACGTACAAAAGAGAGTGGGTGCCAGGCTAAGAAGTTGAAGAAAGCAAGGGCACAAAGCTATCTGATGGCAAAGGTCTGTCAGGACGGGGGCGGCTGACTGACACTTGCATTGACAAAAGACAAACCTATTATGGCTTAGCCATAAGAAGAAACACTGGAGACTTGGAAAGCATGCGGAAAGCTGTTTGGGCAACATATTTTCACATGTTGGCTACGGATATCGACCCAAGTCACGGGCTCTGCCCAAAGATGCTGGCACTTGGTGTGCATACAACAAGGCTCAATTGACACAGGAGCCTTTTGTGCACAAAGAATACTTGCCTGCACCAGTCCTTCTTGCCATTAAGCCAATATTCCAACAGTTCTACAAGACCTGCTGAAAAAGTGCTTACACGGCAAGACACAATTGCTAATGAGTCATTTAACCAAGTCGTGGGAGCGCGCACCGAAAATGTGTTCCTCGGAATGGAGATGCTCAAAACTGCCACCTTTGATGCTGTGCTCATGTTAAATGAAGGTTGGATGGCAAGAGTTAACGTCCTGAAGGCATTTGGCATATCACCAGTGGCGTAACACTGTGATGTGGTTGGGTGAAGTGGACCGTTGTCGACTGTATTTTGCCAAGAGAGAGGCCGAACACATGACAAAACAAGCCAGGGAAACAAGAAACAAGCAGAGAAGCGAACGCTGTCTCTGGCAATGACTATGTGGCTGGTGGCTATTAGGCAAATGGTTTCAGTGCATCTTGTTTTTTAAAGAAAATGAAGTGAACATGTTTTTTTGTCTTTGACCCTCAATATCTCCGAAATAATTTTTTTGTTACATTTGCCCCATTTTTATAAAAACTTCAATAACAGCACGTTGATTTTTAGCAGCGTAAAGTAGAGCCACCTATGCACAACTACTGAACTAGAATGGTACACATGCACTCAACAGTTAATTTCTCTGAATTGTTTTCTTTGGAAAAAAAGAACAAAAACTGGTTGTGTTAGTAAAAAAATTGCGAACACTGTTGATCTTTGACAAATAATCTTAGTTCTAGTTCCACTGCAAGACGACATGATCGCGAATCCAAATGAACAAACACCAATGCGCTACACGCAGTAGTTGCTGAGAAAATGGGTCTCAATAAGGCTCATATACATGGGAGGTATAGGGCCTACCCTGCGCCCTTAAGGGAACACCCGGTTATAGTGTAGCAGAAAAGCGGGGTGGGTTCCTCGACGCTCACTGCAGGCATTGCAAGTGGGCTGAAGCCGGGGCGGATGACGGTGACGGCTCGACGTGTGCTCCAGCATACACAGACTGCTCTATCGTCGGAAGAGCACGAGGAAGAATAACTCGCGAAATTATCGAAGCAGAAATGATTGACAGGCTCGGGGATAACTGTATTTCGCAACCATCAATTGCCCTTTCCAGCAAAGAGCTAGCTTATCTGCGTAATGGTGTGTAAGGTATTTTTTGTAAACGGCGCATGTATGATGATGTATGCGAAACATTTCTATATATATGTGTGGGTCCTTTGCTCGAAATAAATATTGTTGCAAGTTAGCGCCTGTGTGTGTCACCTCTTCATTCGTCCTTGTCTACACATACAAATTCGTGAGGTGAGTCCTGTTATTACAACACCAATTCCATTAAAATTCAGTATGATGATATTTTTTCTAAAAATGCAAAGGAATTATCTTACCGCATGCTAAGCTCAATCTTAAATGATTACTTTTTGCACGTTCGATCGAGACAGACTGACGCTTCTCAAAATGAAGAAAGTGTGGAATTGGAATATTTTCTCATATTCTTGATTGGTCGTTCTCTCTTCGCCACCCAGACTTCGTACCGATCTTTCTAGCGCAATTTTAGCGGTCGCTCTAGCCCTCCTTAAAATCAATACATCAACACGTTACACAGTGATCGTGATGGATTCTTTATCTCTGTGCTCCTCCCCTCACAAGCTTCTAATAATTCCCCGGTTTTGCGAGCTTTCAGATTCGTTAGTGCCCCCTCACTTAGCTTTGATTAGATTGGTGTGGGTACCAGGGCACAAGGGCCTATTTCTAAACGAAATGGCAGAATTCGTTGGCCGAAAGCGTCCCTGAATGACCCGGTAATTCAAATCCTACCGGTTTCAGCTTTCATCATAGGGGCTATAGAGTTTGAAGAAAAATGATGCTGAGTGAATTTCATGCCCCTTCTTTAACAAACTCCTCAGATTTTCAGCACTTGTCGCATTATTGGAATAGCACACTCTGTCAAACGCTATCACTTGAAGTCGCAATCACTAGACTACGCTGCAGAATTCCATTTTTAAATTCTACCTACACAGAGCTGGTCTGGTTCCCTCACCTAACAGTCCCTATTGTGGACAACATGAAACATTAGATCATTTTCTCATTGTCCTGCCAAACATATTCTAAATTGTGAAAAAGAACCTTAGAAACTCCGTTCCGCCTTCTTGGATTAGAACTAAATGTGGAAAATTTACTATCATTGGGGGCCTCTACCCTGGGCACAGCAACAGGAAGGTTGTCGATGCCATCCAGGATTACATTTCAGGGTCAGAAATATTTAGATGACAAAATCAGGGCTTAGGGTCCGAAATATTTTATCAAATTTGATGACTAGCTGTTTATTTCTTATTTTTTAGTCTTCATAATTATTCCTTATTCTATTCAAGTCTTATGAGATATTCTAATTATTCATTTTCATATGCATCTATATTCCCAAATATATGTTTGCATATTTTATAAACCTCCTTTCTCATTGTTAATTCGAACTACCCGGTCTTGGCCTACCCCCCCAGAATGGGTATGTGCCACTAACTCCAACGCTCTACATGTACATCTACATCTACTCGATAGTTAGCTCTCGCTGCCATTTTCTGCAGGAGCCAGCTGCTCTCAATAAACGTCGTCAGCCCCCTTTGAAGACGCGTGGCAAATTTTAAATTTGGCTCGAGTTAAGTGAAACACCCGGTACATGGCTTCAGGAAAAACCATGTCGAGCGGTTGCCGCACAATGAACCAACGAAATCACGACCCACGTGTTCTGTAGGGGACAGGTAAGCCTTTGAGGTTGCCACCACTGCTTGGAAGAAGGATAGTATGCGCTGAAACTTCAAGGAGCTCGTGGGCGCGAGGAAGCAAATTTTGACGCACCAAACGCCGCGGGCGTTGACGTCTCCCGAGAAGAATTGAGCACACAGGCGCGTTATCTTGCAAGCTCTTTTGAGGAAAGCGCTGTTGAAGTCAATTGCCCTTCTGATCTGTAAGAACTAAAGACAAAAAAGGACACACTCGGCCACACGGACAAGTGCGAATTCCGACAACTCTGAAATACACACGTAGGTATATAAATGCACTGGTATCAGCACCTCAAAACAAGATACGCGGTACAACACAAAACAAGCAGAAAAAGAAACAACGGACCTAAAGGCAAAGCCTGTATTCACCGGAAGTTATTACACTTTAATTTTCGTAAGAGGACAATTTCTAACAACCCTGATGGTGGACAAATCATTAGCGAAGGCGACCGCAGTAGAACGAAGCGCTTTGCGAACTTGGTCCAAGCTATGGAATGCCAAGTTACTGAAGAATACATTCGCTAAAGTGCAGTTCACTTCAACATATGCAACCAACAAGCCGAAACCTTAGTCCTTGGAGAAAAGAGCGCCTGTTAGCCCTAAGAGCGGTTTGCGTCTTTCAACCAGTCCGTGCATAATAACGTACAAGTGTGGATAACAAAATATATCTGTCAATCAAAACAGAACAAAAAACAGAACAAAAAAAAAAAAGCCTGGAAGTCGTGTTCCATATATACATAACATAGCTAGAAGGGTTGAAATAAAGATGGCTTTGGGTTTTGTCAACGCGGTGAGACATTTATGCATCCACGTGTGATGGAAGCTGATTGAAAAAGGGGGAGAAGGTAAAAAAAATCAAATGGGCGGAAGTTTTGTGATCTGCAATTTCACGACTGTTCGTGAAATTGACACCGTGCGTGCGTCGGACTGTCAGTCGGAAACAGTAGCAGCGTTTGCGGGATGAACGGAAAAAAATGAAGTGTTCTCGCGCATAATCTGCCTGGCCTCTTGCTGTCATAGGTCTTGGCAGGAGCAGGAAATATGGATTTCTTTTCTCAGTTATTGCACTCTTTCTGCGAAAGTTCTTTATCTGGCAGTGTTATCTCAGACCTGCTTAACCAACTTTTCTGAAGTGGTCCCTTCGTGACCGATTTCCTACTATCTGCTCTTATTTATGAAATCAGCTCTATAGCACGAAAACTATAGAAGAAAGAGAGGGAAACCATGGACGAAGTAAGTTCGCTATGCAAACAGACAACGTTCGCAATTCCTAATTATCATTTGAGCATCAAACTAGCCCAGCAAGAAGGTTCTCTTTTTTCTTTTTTTAAGATTCATGTGATATTTTAATTCGATTTCCGCAGTGGCCTTTCCTGATCACGTTGAGAGCGGGTGCATGGACAGAGCCCTATCCCTGACGCATTTTCTATTCTCTACACGTTTTTTTTTTTTTGCCCGTAATTACTACTGCTCCACAGAGAAACCATATACTACGCCTGTTTGACATATTTATTTTATAGTGATGCCCAGGTTCCGCATGTGCAGTGCTCACGGAATGAAACGCGACAATAAATTTCAATGCGGAGCACTTAGTATGTGCAATTACTGCAGAGTTATATGCCATGTTGCTAAGAATATGGTCACTAAAGCTGACGTGGGCTCTGATCTAAGTGAACTAAACAAAATTACGCCGACCTCGCACCAACCGCAAACGTTGCAAACGCAAGTCTGCGCATTGGTTAAGCCTAAATTGACGCATTGCATTCCGCGAGCCCTGTACATGTCACCATGTCACCAGAATGCTTTGGTAGGCGTGACGTTGCGCTGCAGGGTCAACGCGCAGTGAGCGTGACTGAAGGGTGGATGTGGTTTTAACGCGACAGCGTTAAAGGCCCCGTGTCGCATAAAATCCGGCGTTGGCAACCGGCGTGCGATGTCGGCGGGTGGCGGAGAAAATCATCCCCAACCATGCAGGCCCTCCGATCATATTTAGGTATATGCATATGCCACGCCTTCATATAAGACGTGCGGTATATGCGGGTTATATTGCCCACCATTCTATTCACTAATGGTGCTCATACCTTGACTTACATTCTCGACAAAGCTATTCCTCGGAATTTGAGAATGACAATCCACAAACAAGTGGCACGAAACAAAAAACCCACAGCGCATGCATTTCATGTTAAATCTTCTCAGACTGAAATATTATTAGTGCGAAACAAACACGGGAACCTGAAAAAAATGATCTAATTTCTTTGGCGCGGTTGTGGCCTATCTCCGGGATCAGCCCACGCAACAGGCTGCGCTTCTACCAGACAGCTCGCTATGTGCATAGCGTTCACCGCCAGTGTTTGCCAGTAACCACTGTGGTTGCGTAAGCTGCAGTCGTCGGGAACCGTGAGAAGCAGTCAGGGATCTTGAATGCTATCGCGCTCCACTCTTAAAAGCGAAGCTTAAGCGTCCTCCAACTTTTATTAAGAAAAGGTAAATGAAAAGAAGAACGAACTTATTTAGGTATCATTTTCTTCCCTACCATCAATGAGGGGAACTGACTCGCCGGGGAAACCGTTTTCCATACATCACATTCGACCTTTTACACTATAAGTGTTAAAATGTGTGATTGAGTGTACGTACTGGTCCTACATGTGCATATTTTTCTTAGTATTATTTTTGCTGTATATATATATATATATATATATATATATACAGTGTAACGTGGAAAAGAGGAGATAGAAGAGGAGGAGAATGAAGAACTCAGCAGCAGCCACGGCTACATTTCGGTGGCGACATCGTGGCGACCTCTCATCCATCCTAGTCTTGACCTGTGAATGAACATCGATCATCCGTAACAGTTTTTGGTGGTATATATATATATATATATATATATATATATATATATTGCTGTACAGAAGTTTGCACTGCCTGTTCTGCTATGTCTGTCATCATGCGTCTTTGTGAGTAGTGTTGATGTTCACTGCTCTGCTATTGGCATGTCTGCCCTCCTCTGCATTACTTAATACAGCGAATGTAGGTTTGTATATTAAGCATATAATAAGGTAAATAAATAAAATAACACGTGCTAAAACAAACACAACATACCACGTTTACTACGGCCATCACAAGAGCGTGGTTCTCAAACGGTGTGGATTGAATGGGTCGACTCCAAATAGCGCAATGGCGGAAGAACGCCACAACTACAAAATATTTATTCGCTGCTTTAACCGCCATTATGGGTGCTTCAATAAGCCACGTTATATATGGCGTCTAGCATCATGAATGACTTATTTTTTTAGACAAAGTTTACGAAAGAAAGAAAGTTGGATTCATTTTTTCTATGTCCAACTCATTTTGAATAAACCCATGCGATAAGTAAACTCAAAGCAGAAGTCAAATTTATTGGCTTGTACTGGCATATCGATGACTAAGTGAAAAGTAATCGCGTGCAATTCATGAAACGCATAGGTTTGTGTAATAGATAGTTTATAGCTTTGCCCACTCTATGAAAATATATTTTGTTCTGGATATCTGAAAGAGAGAAAATATGAAGCATACCGGTAACGACCTCCAACTTCTGTCAGGCGAGTTTTGCTGTGCATGGCCTCGGCGTAGTCCCTGATGATTTCTTGAAGGCGGGTGCGTGCTCGCTTCTGGAAAAAAAGACAACACTCACAGTACTATTGTGCAAAGCTGCCTTAAACTACAGGGAAGGAAAAGTTACGAGAGCGACTGTCCGCGTGGCGCCGAGAAAAAAAAACTATGTTGACCCTGCGCACTATCGGAATCATTGTTATGCGAAGAACTTTGCATGTAGCTGGGTATCATCCCTGCTTATGGTTGTGCAAAGCGGTACCAGATGGAGCATCATGTTTGTGTAAGATGAACAATTGTGTTCCTCAAGGGAGCAGTGAGAGGACGACGATGACAGCAGTATAACGGCGACGGTGATGACGATGGAATAGACCTTGATTGATTTGATATGAGGTTTATTGGTGTTTAATCCCGTCAGGTCCAGCCCATTTGTGTATAATGTTTTGCGGCGATAGCGGAGGTCTTGGGCATTTCGAAAGCGTGCAGCTCTTTCCTCCGAAGCTGCTGCATTTAGTTTCTCTCGTTGGAAGGTGGGCGACGACGCATCGGCGATATCGAACAGCGATGCGGGTGATGGTGAACGACGGGTGCTGAAGTTCCGACGACCGGTCCAGAAGTTCGGCGATGGGCTTCGAATCAGCATGCTGATGGGCTGCAGGTACCTGTGGCTCAACGACGACGTCCTGACGCGGCAGGCGACGGCGACAAAAGCGCGTCACATGTCTCGCGATACCGCACGAGAAGCATATCGGCCGATTGTCCCGCGTGCACCATGGATCTTGCGGCCGGAAGTACTGAGGGGGCATTTGAGGGACAGGGAGAAGCGCTGGGCGCGGTGGCGGCGCCGAGTATAGGAGAGTGTCGTTGGTCTAGGACGCGACACGACTTCAGCGTACTTCAAAGGTGCAGCAATCTGAGCTGGTGGAGGAATCTGGTGGACTGGTGGAAGGGCCTCTGCAACCTAGTCGCGGATGCCCTGTTGCACGGCCGAGGACAAAGGTTGGACAGGCTCCTGGGTGAGAGGGAGCAGCGAGAGCTGGCGGGCCACCTCTTCACGAATGAAGGCTTTGATCAGAGGCAGCAGAGACCCGTCATCAGCCTGTCCGTGAGCAGTCACCAAACTGGAAAGGGAGGTTACTTGAGGAACAGTTTGGCGGGCGAGCGCTCGTTGCCGGCGTAATTCGTCGAAGCTTTGGCAATATGTGACTACGGCTGCAACGTTGGTAGGATTCTTGACCATGAGCATCTGAAAAGCGTCGTCATCAATGTCCTTGAGGATTTCTTTAATCTTATCTTCCTCAGTCATCGTTCGGCTCACGCGGTTGCAGAGGTATATATGACGTCCTCGATGTAACTAGTGAAAGTCTCGCCCGGCTGTTGCGCTCGGTGGCGAAGGTGCTGTTCGGCGCGAAGCTTTCGCACCGCAGGACGGCCAAATACCTCCGCGAATGCAGTCCTAAAGTCATTCCATGTCGCAATGGTTGCTTCATGGTTGCGGAACCAGAGGTGGGTGACACCCGCGAGATACAAAATAACCTTGGTGAGCTTTGTCCAATCGTCCCATTTGTTGTGGCTGCTCACCCGTTCGTACGACGAAAGCCAGTCGTCGACGTCGGTATCAGCGGTGCCACTGAACACAGCTGGGTCTCGTTCACGAATGGCACCGCAGGTGACTGGCCCAGTTGACGAAGTGGGTCGCCCACTGGCGTCGTCTGGCATGGTCTAGGGGGTAGCGGAGGGCAGAGTGCGGCTCCGGCGTTCCAGGGCGAGTCGTTAGGATACCCCGCACCTCCTCGAAATGATATGGGGTTTATTGGCGTTTAATCCCGTCAGGTGCAGCGCAAAGAGCGCCCGAGCAGTTCCAGCCAAACGCCAGCGCGAGGCAAAACCAGCGACACCGATCCTTTTGTCTTTCTCTTCCTCACTTCAGGAGCCATGCGACCACAGCGACGCTTGTGCTTACTTCGTCACTACAGATTCATTATTATTCTGACACCGGCGATGAAGCGTTAGAACCTTTCCTGCTGCCACCTGGACTAATCACAAAGGCGGCGCGACGTCACGCTTCGCGCCCACTTTGTAGTTCCCAGAATTTCGTAGTTCCGAACAAGAATTTCGCTATTTAGGTCAGACCTGATAACTACATCATCGAAGCGTACCATCGCACATGCGGATTTTTGGACTTCATTTCCGTATATGTGTGCGAACTTCATGAATAAGATAGGCAGTTGTGAGTCAGCGCCGTGTTGTGATGCCTTTCTTCCTTTTGTCCGTGTTGCTTTTTAGCTGTTACAAAACTTACGATGAATTCTAACCGACTCGCCTACCGCGCTATCTCACTCCAGCATTAGTACTGTCAGGCATTTGCGATCCAAATGGGATCTTTCCCTGTAAGCAGCCTCTTCTTCGAGTCGTTAAGGTTTTCCTCCTGCTCCTTGAATTGTTTTCAGTCGAAAAATGCTGGAATGACAGTTTACATCGCAACCCCTGACTCCGACATAAAGTTGGCAGCCCCCTACTACGACGCGGTAAGTCAACGCCAACTGCACACAATGTTGCCAAAAGTGTTCAATCGAGAACACGCATGCTCCACATGTCTCGCGTGTCTCTTAACCACAGAAGGCGGTGAGTTGAAAGTAACGCCTACGCATGCCGGCATTAAAACCAGAACACAATAGCTGATCGAGCCACAGTAAATATTGAGATTTAAAAACATTTCAAAGATGGCTACCAAGGTTGATTGCCACCAACACAACTTTGGAGCAGAGATTTCCTGGCTCCTCACAAACAAACAGATTTTATCATCAGACATCATTTTAGTTCAGCAGCGACAGAGCGCCTTGAACTGCAGAGCGCCCTGAACTGATTCCCGTGATACGGCGAAGTGGGTCCACTGGACTGTGACCGAAGCGGTAACTTAGAGAGCTGAGTCCCGTAGGTTACACTGAAGGCCACTTGGCAAGCGAAGAGAAAGCAGAGGGAATGGCCTGGACATTTTTAAATAAACGCGCTGTTGAGTTTATATACCATCGTGAAATGTGCACTGGCGTGCCGAGTGACTAGTACCTTTGAATGGCAACGGTGCGAAAGGGTGTTTGCTATAGCGTAAGCACGGGGCGCTTTCAAAATTTCATGCATCCACGTCCTGCTTGCTTCCATGGCGATAATGCGGATATAAGTAATTTTAGAGAAGGAAAGAACTGCCATCCACCGGCACTTCACGCGACCGGTTAACTGTGTTCTGGGCAACAGAGCTGACGCGCCTGCACAAAAACTGTTGGAAAACTTCCAGGTATACCTTGTAAACAGACGCGTGTAAGCATTGGAGCACATCGGTTATTTTGCAGAGCGGTGAGCACTAAGCACAATTGCCGGGCATTGTCCATTAAACTTAATTGCGGCAGCGTCACCGTACGTTGTGTAAGTACTTGCCGATTCTTTTGATGCAAGTTTTTTTTTTTTCTTGACATGTGCGCTTTCTAATCTTTGGCTTTCTTTCCGGCCACCTCACCCCCACAGTAGCTTCTTAAAGTTCATAAGTGCAAACTAGGTCCTCTAGTGGCTCATCTACGCGCTTTTTCGTGGCTCGAGCACCGAGTGACCCTCTTCTTTCTTGCACAGCACTTCCCGTTAACCTCCTCAGACGACCTGGGACGAAATTCAAAATAAACCCGAAAAAAAAAACAGAAAAAATTGTACAATTCAAAATTCATGGATTCCATTATAGATATAATATCAGAGCCAAAGTTTAGTTCAAAGTTGAGTTACTGAAGTGCCTGGAATGATAATAATTAATTAGAATTAACGCCGAGGTGGACTGCCACTAAGAGAGACTTAGTCAAAGGTTAGGTCGCCTACCAATTTTTTTATGTAGCTCCCACTACTGTTGCAGCGTTCGTTTCGTATGCCATGCTCGTTTCAAAGCATATTTGGCAGTGCGCGCGGACTGGGCGAATCAAATGAGGGCAGCAAAGTACCGCGCAGTGCTTCCTTAGTAAAAGAAATGAACTGAAAATGCTTCAAGAAAAGCGGGCCCATGCAGAGTTGTTGCGTATGACCAAGGCATGCCTGAAATATTCATAGTACCTTTCTTTTGCAATGTGATTAGTGTAGTATAATTTTGGGCTTTGGGTGAACACCTGATCAACACACATTAATTGCGCCGCGAATAGAAAAGTGCATAGTATAGCGCTTTCTTAGACCAAAGTGGCAATAACTAGCTTAATTTATACACACATCTCTCGCTTCTACCTATTTCTACCGCTAACTTATCTATGTGTTGATTCCAGGACAGGTGTTCCTGGAACAACGCCTCTCAAAATTTCTCAACCCCTAACTTGCTCCAACGCCTGGCTTTCAAAGAAAACGTGCAAGTTAAAATTCCGCTGGTTTGTTCATGGGTGCAAACAATATGTTATTAGTTTTGGTCGTGTTAGATCTTAACGTGTTATTCTTAAGCCGACAAGAGATCTGATTTAAATATGTATTTACACTCATTTCACGGACAGCTAGAGATAGAAGCACAAAAATAATACTGTCGTCGGCGTACATAATCAGTTTTAGCAAATCTCGAATTCAACACAGTTCATTTACATCACTTATAAATAGTAATGGCTTAAGTATGGATCCTTGTGGGACACTTTTTCTTTTCACCGGAGCGCAAGAATATACTTCTTCACTTATAACTACATATTAATAACGGTCTATTGAGTAATATTGTAATGACGTTTATGGCAAAGGAGGGGACACCGTACTATTCAGTTTGGCTAGAAGAACACTATGGCACACCGTATCGAAAGCTTTACGCCAATGCTAATTAATTTTGTGAAAGCCAAACTGGGCCCAAATTGTGGCTTGCATTCAGCGAAAAAAAATAATTATATCGCACTATTAATTGGCGCTTTGAAAAACTTTTTAAAAAACCGTTATTACCAATATATGACTATATTCACCTATTTATTGCTCATTACAACCCTTCAAAATGGGGCACACATGAGCAATATTTATTTGACCTAGAATGATGCCTTAGAGAAAAGTTAACTATTATTGTCTGAGAGTACGCGTTAATATAAATTGGCTGTGCATTTTATTAGCGTAGGTCTCAATTCATCGTATCCATCCGTATTTTGGTACTCAAGGCCGATTTCGGCAATAAGATAGTCCACATACTCCATCTGCCATAATGTATCTGTTGGTTTTTGTTTATAGACACCCGCCTGATCATGTTTTACTAATCCAACGACGGGTCTATAGCTTTGACTGAATACCCGACAACGCCATATCATTATTGATAGTATACAGGTTTCAGCGCACATGTTGTACGGTACAAGCACGCTTCACTCTTCCACCACTTACAACAACGCGACATTTAATAAGGAAAAAGGCCACCAAATGTTCCAATTAGCAAAAAAAAAACGAAATGTCGGAGCCATGAAAACTAAACGATCAGAGGAACTAATACTATTTTGAGAATGATTCTTCGAGTTGCTCTGATGAGATCTAGGAATGGAAGTAAAAATGCATGTTACAGCCAGCTGCTGAATGTCTAATTCTTATAAGTGCAGGCTAATTCAATTCCTGCAGCGAGTAGACTTTCAGCTCGGCTGTTTCGTGCAGCCAGCCTGTAGAAAATATAATTAGCACCCCATCTCTATTTACCGCTCGACTGATGTTATTATCAACATTGAAACTTAGCAATTCCTTATCAAAATCAAAGAACAGATTTGCTTTATTGCACGTATTATCAATATCATACATAGATAATCCACACCTGAGAAGTTTATTATATGAACACACTATAGGAGAGGAATCTGGGGTGCAATCAATGTCCCGTTGCTAATTAGGCAGCAGAAAAATTTTTTCTGTCAAGAAAGGCAGCCCACCCGAGGGCACATTTCCCAGATTAGAAGCCTCACTTTGCCTTCCACGTTGTGCCTGAGGTAACAAGGCATATAAGCACACCTGCGCACTGCGTAATTGCAGAGTGGTGTGTTATACAAAAATAGATTCTTCTTCACAATGAGAGAGTGTTCGCGTGTAAACGCATAGCTTAATAGAAAATAAAAATAAAAAACGCCGAAAGAGCGCTACTAAATAGCTCATTTAGGAGTGTATGCGCACCTTCGGGTTATAAGATTTGCAGAAATGCCTTTTTTTTCTTCAGGATTTCTTTCATTCTCGATGGCCCGATAATGCAGCGCTGTCCCACACTAAGCTTCTAAGTTTATTTTTTAGAAGTTCGAGATGAGAAATTAAGAAAAAAAGAAAAGAGTGCTGTACCGCAATTGTGCATTGTGTTGATTGTACGAAGGAAACTAATTATTCAGAAATGATTGCCAAGTACGTAAATTACCTTCGCCTGAGATGTTAATTAAGAAGCGACTCTTTTTGTTCCTCTTTGCGTTTCGTCGCTGAAATCAATTGAGGAATGTGTGTTCGCCACATAGAATGCTGAAAGCACGCTTTCTAAGCACTCGAATAGGGTGCGCATGTAAAAACGCACAACTAAAATGACAAGGAAAAAAAAAAAAGAGACCACCAAATGGGCTATCACAACAGTGCGCCGCTCACGCGATTTCCAATTACGACTGGCAAACATGGAAGCTGCCTTTTTAAAAGTTTGCGCTGTTACCAAAGCTGAGGCGTGTCTTAATATGTAGCGAATTTCTTGCGTCCCTCTGTCTATGTTAGCTCCGTCGATAATGCTCCTGGCGATAACTGCTACAGAAATCGTCTTCTGTATTGTGCAAACAAAAAGAAAGTGCGAGAGACGGAAGTTCCGTCGAGAGTGACGAGCGTAGACAGCATATTGCGAGTTTCAGTATGCGCGGCGGCACGGAAAACCAAGTCAAGCACGCAAGTAGAGAAAAGAACAGGAAGGAGAGATAAATTGGGTGGGAGAGGGGAGGGGGGGGGGGACGGGGCACGGTTCGAGTGTGACGCGAACGCTGCGGGTATCGAGGCCTTTCAGACACGTCGAATCACCCGTGAGCTAACCTGATGAGAGCGGCGAGAATAGTGGGAGTATCTGTGCTTGATTTTTCAGGCAGCCTTTGATCGGTGAACCGACGCTTTTATTTAAGGAGATTGTCTTCTCAATTGTTCGCTATTGAAGCCAACGCAAAGGAGAGTGTACATAGAAAGAAACTGAGCTACGCCGGGCTGTCCTTTTTGGTTTCCTTCGGAGTGGTGCTTATATACGTTTCTTTCAGCACAACGGGAAAAGCGTGGAAGACAGTTGAGTTGAAACTGCGCTTGCTTTCTCCCTTGTGTCCTTAGTTGTGGAGCGTTTATTTTGAGTCTGCCTTGTCGAGCAGGGTGAGACCATAAAGCGGATGAAAAGCGACAGTGCAGAAAACTGCAACGGGGGACTTCTTTAACAGGTAAATAATTATCAAGTTGCGGCTGTATGCCATTCTTATTTCATCTAGCCTACTCTGCGCTGCGCCATTTGTAAGAACACGCAAAATGTTGAAGAAAGCGACCTAGCAGGGTCTCTGACACACATATTACTGCCATTCAATTATTGGAATTGTAGCGGCGGCAGCATCACGAATATTCCGGAAATCTTGTAAAACCACATGGCGGCCTTCAGAAGCCACATTTCCTAGGCTATCTTGCCCAATGAGCAGTCGGCAACATGGTAGCACTTCAACATACAGTACGTAAATGCCAATATAAAGTGCGTGGCGTATCGATTTGGAGAAAATTGCAGTAGGGTAGCAAGTTGCGTGAGTTGGAATAGATGCACACTTTACCTCAGTGCGGTATACGACAGGTACACGAAGAGCAGGATACCGGAGGAACGCTGTAAAACAACAGAAACTTATTATTATTAGTTCATGAGCAGCGAATCAAAGGAAAAGACTGTACCTGCACGCTCAAGTTGTTAGGTGATATGGAATAAATGAGCAAGCACTTGCGTCTCGGAATCTAACAAAACAATAGAAGGTGCTGACACGCAATCATGGTGCAGCGTTTGTATATAAAAGGCGCTTTTTAGTTCACGCGTATTTTTTTTATAAACTTCAATTGCTAGACAGCACTCATCCTGAGCGCTTCTCTTGTTGCTGTCGTCGTCCGCGCTGATTTAAAGTACGTCCTGAAACGCGCTGCGCTAATTTATTTTATTTGTTTTTATTTCACAATTTCCCTAAAACCCCCTAAAATGGCGTTCGATAGGGGTAGGAGGGGTGGGGAGTGGAAAAAAAAAGTTAGGTGAACCATGTTATACAAAAATTACAATAATACACATAATTAGGCGATAAAACCAAATACCTAAACGAAACAGATTTACAAGTGGCTGTAAAATGGTGAAAATGGTAGAACTGCAACATAATAAAAACAAACTAAATACAAGCTTGAAAATAAACATAGCTATACTTGCTCACAAGATAACATAAATGCGTAATAATGGCACAAATGTACACAAAGACATACAGGAAAAGTAGTATGAACGCGATAACACGAGATAATAATAGTAATAATAATGCGATGAGAAGTAAAAGTCTACTTTACGATCTGGGAAGTAACCACAAAAAAGACACGGGAGGGAGAAAGAGAGCGCGAAACGGTTATGTTGTCTCTTTCTTCGTCCCGTGTGTTCTTTGCGGTTACTTCATAAATCGTGAATAACCAACTGGCCTACACCCACACTCTTCCAAAGTACAATCCTAACCGTATGTACAAAATGTTGTAAGGATTGCGATGAGTAAAGCGACTTTACCATGAAACTCTTGGTTGAACAGCCTGAACATGCCTCGATGTACGTGGCGGGAGGCCGCCACGAACGTCTATTGGTTAGGCGGGCACGATTGGCACGATTAGCCTGCATTCGCCACCCGATACTTGGCTGCCATGCTCCCATACTTGCACTGCATTATCGCGTCAGCATCACTGCTCAGCCACCACATTTAGATCCCTCTAGGCGGGATAATTCTTAGATGTTAATGTAAATGCTCCGGTGTATTCGTTCTCAGCTGCAGAGCAAAAGGTCACGGGTTCAACTCTTGGCCACTGCGGCCGCCTTTCTATTGGGGCGAAATGCAGAAACGCTGGTGTAATTCGAATAAGATGAACGACACAGAACCCCAGGTGGTGAAAAAAAAATGTGGTTGATCCCTCTTATATAGGAATCGGTATAGAACACGAAAGTGAAACGTGTCTTCACAGAAGTAGTGTAATGTTTATTGCACATTGATATATAATGTCTATTGGTGTTTTGTGGCTAAAGCGCCCTTAGGCGTTGATGCACCCACGCTGACGCCTGGTGGCACGTCTCCTCCATCACGACTACCAACGTCGATGACCATGAGCAACCGTCGTGCATATGGAAGCTGCACTACGCTGCACACGCTAGCAAAACGCGAGAGACGAAGCACGTAACTGACACACTAATACAACGCGCAAGACAAAGCACGTAACTGAATCGTCACCGAGTCAAATCAGCGCGTACAGCGCGTCGTAATTGCAGCCTCCGCGATCAACTTCAGAAACATTTTCAGAGCTAATTGCGGAGGCCACGCTCCGCTGTGCTGAGTACGGTGAACGCCACCTAGGTGGCGTTGGTAGTGCTTCTTGATGCCAGCGTCCCTTCGAATGCTGGCATCGAGGCGTCGTAGTGCTGAGACCACCGAAGCGTTCACTGTCGGTGCGCGTTAGTGTCATAATGCAGTACTTCTCTTTTCTGCTCGTAGGCGGCGGCACCGCCCCGAGCAAAAGCGCGGGTACACGGAGGAGTGTTAGATATATAAGGCGCGTCTGTGTAGCTCTCTGCAAATGCGTTTGTGGCGCAATGGGTTAAACGCTCGGCGATCTATCTTCGCGGACCGAGAGGTCGTGGGTTCGATTTCCAAATTTTGCATGTTTGTGGAACTTTTTCTTCTGGTTTCTTTCTTTGTATTATGTTCGTGTACATTGTAAGCTGACGTATTTCCGTGACGGAAATACGTCAGTGAAGTCTTGGTGGACCCCGGCATAAAACACTTTCGTGTTAAAAATTCTGGGGTCCCGACCTACGGTGTCTCTTACAGGCCTAGACTTGCTTTGGCACGTTAAACCGCTTGAATGAATCGTCTAGCTCACCGGTCTCCAATTACAGGACTATCCCCGGTATCCTCAAATGATCGTCAACCCGTACCTGTTGTTCCACTCCCCCGAGTTGAGCACAGCATCGCCCCTAGAACGAAGAAGACACTACGCTTCTCAAGAATTTGCCTGGATGGTAATGAAGCGCAGTGATCGCATGGGTCTGGAGGTGGCACTGCAAGCTATTTTCTTTAACCGTCGGTAACGTGCACCTTCCAGAAGCGCTTGGGTTTAAAATGGACGGAAGCATCAACCGGCCAGCAGTCGAGATAAGCAAGAGTCGTTTAGAGTATCGGTGGGAAAAAAGCAGGGAAGAGACTGATATGACCGGATCTCTTACAGCCATAGGTAGCGCGCACAAGGTAGGATTTGAAGGAAAAAAAATATTAAGGAGATGTATACAAAAATGTTAGATAAAAAAACATGTATAGCATACCTGAATAAATCAAGCAGGCTAGGTGACTACTTGTGACCACCTCGTATCAAAGGGGATGCCATTAAATCATCATCTAGTCGAGGTGAAGTGTTGAATAGACGAATGTTCTAGAATATAGGGCATGTGTCCGCGTTTCCGTTCTTGCGCCAACTGCTGAATTCCGCGCATTGCTTTCCAACTCCACTTCAGCCGCAAGCACATTGCGCGGTGGCGTCGAATTCTCCAGAGCGCTTCTCCGACCCAAGAAGCGAACCACTCTGTGGAAGCAACAGGAAGTGGCACTGCACATCTACACTTGATTGTTGCTTCGACTGAATAGTTGTCCAGAAATCGCGAAGTAAAAGGAATCCACTGTGTCTGCTCAACACGGACACAACTGAGCTATGTTCAGCGAGCATTCGCTCTTGTTTTGCGACAAACATTACGAGATGTTTCTAGACAGACAACCACTAACTGTCATGACCACAAATCAACCTCGTCATACAGTCACACTCTGCTGCAACCATGTAAAAGGCAACCGAAATTACGATTCAGACGCCGCTATCACATCCTCGCCCGAAGAAATATTTTCTAGCGCAAACACGCAATTAAATAAACAACCACTTGAGCAGTTAGCAGAACGTTACTGTAAAATGCATATTCAACACCTGAAGGTATCAACACTGTTTCAACGAGGAAGGTACAGCAGTAACCAATTCTTCTACACGGAGACTCGTATTCCCCAGGGCAGCGACTGCTTTCTTTAGCGACATTTATGTGCGCGTATAGCTTACTCGCCAACACTTTCAATGGGAGAGGAGGAATAAACTTCTGCTTAGAGTAAACATGTATACAGTCGTTTCGCACACGCAGGATAGTATTTCTATGTTCGTGCTGGTGGATGTGAGTTAGTCAACCTAGAAAGCTATTCGGAATTCCCGGCCGAGAATTTTAGATGCGGCAATAGAGTCAATGCAGATAAAGGAAACTGCGGGAGCTCATGCATCAGAAACATCTTAAGCCCGGAATGCGGAGTAAGAAACACGGCGAAACAGGACGCCGTCCATCTTGTGCAAATCCGAGGAGTTATACTTGGTGCTCTGGTAAAATGAAAACAGGCAACGTTTCAGAGCTTATGTACCATCAGGTAGGATTATGTGCCGCTATACATACCGGTCGCATGAAGCAAAGAACTTGTGACTGAGGTGAAGCGAAGAGAGCGTTAAAAATAACATGCGTCGACTGCACGCGCCGCGGCTAAAGACGCAAAGCTTTCGGCGGTCTGACTCGTGAAAGGTGCTCCGGAGAGCTGTCAGCACACGTTCTTTGCGTCAAGCATCCCGAAGCAAGCAGGACGGGTGAGATGATAAACAGTAAATAAAAAAGGAAAAGAACGACATGTCACGTGCATAAATAGGAACTGCACAAGGTTTCACGTATTGACTGCTTCCGCGCTCTTGCGGGAGGCTGTCAAGTTTTAAAACTTCTGGTGCGTGATACAGCAGCTGGCTTGCAAAAGCAGCATCCTTTGAAATTGATGTAGAAACCGGAGATGTCGATGTGTTTTTTTTTTCTTTTGTGATTGAGCAGCTCCCGAAAGTTTTTAATAATCTCACGGGATCGTGGACTGACACGAGCGTCGGCGCTGTGTCAAGGAGCGAATAATCTAATGTATCGAGAATATGGTGCACGAACGCGAGGAGCACACTGTTGTCGGCACATTTTGTTAATATTTAATTTGCCAACATAACTCGAACTGGCAGAATTTTTAGGGGCGAGGCTCCTTATGGCGGCACCCGTTCCGTCCCCGTCGTAGTAGTAGTAGTAGTGTGCAACCAGTCTGAGAAAAATGAGACAAAAATTCCGAAGTTGTGTCCGTAGCGCGGAATCGAACCAGGGACCCCTCGCTTCCGAGCGCGCGGCGTTAGCCCACTACGCCACGAAGCGAACATGGACAAACGCACCACGATGGCTATAAATACCCAACATTAACGAAAGGCCGCGTTTCTAGCGCGTTTCTAACGCGTTTGTGCTAGCGCGTTACGGCCCGTGTAAGAAGCTGGTGTAAGACGCTGTGGCCTCTCCACCTTACCTTCAACGCGTTTCGAACGCGCTGCCCAAAGCGGTGGCAAGTCAAGTTCAAGTCGAGGAGCGTTTATGAATACGGGGGGTATACTCTCTCAGCAGTCATGTGATGGCGTCGGCAAACGCGGTGCACGTTCCGGCATGTGTAAATGGCTGCGTAAGACGCTGTGGCCGCTCCCCCTTACTAGAGAGTACTGCACGTTTCTAACGCGTTTGTGCTAGCGTCCCCTTAAGCGGGAGATCCGATGATTCCCTCCGGAGCTTCGCCCACTCATCATCATTCACCTCGTGGATCTGCTGTCATTTTTTTATAATCCGCATCCATTCCATCCTGTGAAAGTGTATGTACACCGAAGCTGCTGCCGTCGTTAGACAAGCACCACCACTGCAAGCGACTTAAGTCACACGCGCACGCACGTGTGCGGAAGTGCAGCTTACATGCTCATTCTTGTAGACCCTCGGCCATGTGCAAGTGCCTCATTGAACTAATTAAATTTTACAGCGAAGCTGTGTGTGGCTAGCATCGGGAGGATCGCGTCCGCGGACAAAACGATGCGTCGAACAACAAAGTGGGCCGATCCTGGTGATAGAGCAGAAAGGGTCCAAGCTCAATGAACATACCGCTCTCGTGAGCAACAGGAGAACAAGGTGAGAGCTGGAGCCAATGTTTCGACAAGTGGACTTGTCTTCTTCAAGGCGACATATGCTCTAATCGGCACACTATATTTATATAGACGGTTTCGCGCGCACAATAATAGCAGCGAGCGTGCAGTCCCCAAGAAAGTTCCGGTCACGTGCCATATCAGTCTGCTATTAGGCAACAAGAAGGGTGTTCTCAAATTGTTTCAACCTACGGAAAGTCTCTTTTTAGGTTTGCAAATAAAAGAATGGCGCATGATACATGAAGACTAATACATACATTTTTTTCGTAAAACTTACTGGAAACTACTTTTGTAAAATTATGGTTATGTATAGAGGGTAAAAGTGTTGCAGATCTGCTGGCTAATCTTTCAACACACTACTGCTTCTTTGCCAGTTTCATTTAGCAGCTATGTCAGTGGGAAACACCGGAAGCCGTCCAGTGCATATGTTTGTAATCAGTGAAAAGGTCTATAGGTAGGATTTTTCAAAAACGGAGAGAAGGTAAGGCGAGTTGGTGAGGTAACAAGAGAGAGTGTATTAGCAGCGAGGGTTTAGAATTGAAAAAAAAAAGGTAATGCACTATAGTGATAGGCGGTGGAGAAATTTGGGGCAGCTCCGTGTGTTAGCCGGTTGACGTGTCATTGTAGGGTCCTCTTTTCGTGGAAGGGGCCTGGACGACGGGGAGGGCGGGGGGGGGGGGGGGGGGTGATATCTGCTTCGCTGGAGATCAGTGAACTATCGTGTCTCTCAGACAGAATAAAAGTGGCGGTAGAAGAATATAGCTCGTGGAAAAAAAGCCAGGGAGGGGGTACATATATAAATAAGAAAACGAAAGGAATGAGTGAAAGAAAAGGGAGGTTGGCATATTCTTGACAATCGAATAACGAAACAAACGAAACAAGAAGGAAAGAAAAAACAACAACTAAACAACTCAATGAAAAATTATAAAGTGCCGTTACCTATATGGTTTGAAGTTTAGCATAGCAAATAGATTCTAAAGCTCCCTTTGAAACGTTCATGCCTATTGGTTGCAATGTCCTGAACTTATGGATGTTGTTCTTCTTCTTTCTGGGGTTTTACGTGCCAAAACCAGTTCTGATTATGAAGCACGCCGTAGTGGAGGCCTCCCGATTAATTTTGACCACCGGGGTTCTTTAACGTGCACTAAAACGCAAGCACACGGGCGTTTTTGGATTTCGCCTCCATAGAAATGCAGCCGCTGCAGCCGGGATTCCATCCCGCGACCTCGTGCTCAGCAGCGCAATTGAACTTATGGATATATATTTTAATGCCTCACCATAACTTTTGTAATATGTAGATTTTAAGTTCATCAAAGTTATGACCTGGTTGGTTGAAATGCTCGGCGACGGCTTTGGGAAGCTTCTTAGCTGTGTCCGCGTGATGCCCGTTTACCTTGACGTGCATTGATTGTCCCGTTTCGCCGATATATTGTTTCTTACAGAAGGAATATTCGAGCATATAAATCACGTCGGAGCTTACGTTGGAGCTTACGGAGCTTACGCATGCGTAGCTATTTGCGGTTATTTTAATTTTAAGGTCACTCTGAAGGTGCCCGCAGAATGTGCACCTGGGGCGAGAACATACTTTTATTACGGAGGAATAATGTTGGCGGACTTTTTCACGCACTAACATGTCTTTAACGTTTCTGTTGGGGTGATAGGTAACCCTTGGTACATCCGGGAATGCTTTTCTCAGACGCTCGTTACTTGATAACAATGGGTGGTATTTTCGTAGGATGTTGTTTATGTTTGGGAGGGCATTAGAATATTTTGTAATGAAGGCTGGTGGTCTATCAGATTCAGGTCTAGGTTGTTTCTTAGCTAATGCCGACTGCCTCTCTAATCTTGACGCGAAAGCCCGGTCGAGATGAATTTGTGGATGGTTTCGTTTAGTGGAACGAAACCATACATCAGTTGCCCCTTAGATTCGGTACGGGTAAGACCGGTGTCGCTCACTCCGAAGATGAAGAGCGCGCCTTCAAGGAGCGCCGACGCGCTTCACAGCGCGAATGAATGCGAAAGCGACGAGAAGCCGAACGCGCAGTGGCCGAACGTGCTGCGGCCGATGGTGCAAGGTTGTGTGAATCTAGTCGCCTAAACTCGCTTCAAGGTCGATCCACATAGGTCGCAAAGCTTCGGGCGAAAAGCGGTTGAGAACCAATTGTCACCGACATCAACGAGGGTGGTTATGGGAGCAGCGATGGAAGCGCGACTATGTTTGGAGGGAATAAACACTGGGAAAGGAAAACGCGTTTTTAAATTAAAGCGAGACGCAGTTAGATTCATTCAACGCAAATAAAATTCCTCATTTATTATATATGCGCATGGCGAGAAAGGATACAACTGTACTTAACTAGATCATTATCCATAAATACCTTCAGGGCCCACCGTGAGAGCGCCCATCGATAGCGGCGGGCGTTGACGCGGCTATCACTTGCAATGCCATGCAACTCTTGGAGTGCGTGGAAAGGCGCTCTCGTAAAGTTCACCTGTTACAATACGCCCCCCTCACATGTGTTGTTTTGCATGTCGACGTTTGTCTGAATTAGGTGACGCGGGTAGTTTTATTGTTTCTTAACCTGTACAGTCAAAAGTAGCGATTTGCGACCGTCCGATACTTGTTTACTTTAGTTGTTTTCGTGCAACAGCGCTGGCCGACGGGCTTGGCGTCCGACGAAAGGACGAGCACTCTACGCAATCTGCGCCCAAAGCGTTCGTCGGCCTCCAAAGAAAGTATGTTCTGTACAGCGATGCGATTTCGACATCCGTACGGCTGATCTTTTCCGGCATCGCTTTTCGCGCTGAAAACTCGGAACGCCCATGAAGTCGAATAGCGGGGCATTTGAATATACAGCTCAATGGCAGGCCTCCGAAAACAAATTTCGCGCCTATGAGAACAAAATGACGTCACTTCTTTTTTTACGGATATGACGTCAAATTATTTTTTCTTCCGCCGGAAGTGTTCCCTCCTCACACAGATGGCGCTAAGCCCCATGAACCACTAGAGTCCCTATATAAGAAAAGTACCGCCATCCTTTGATAAACACCGCTTCTCTCTCTTCTGTATCTGCGATTGGACGATGATAGCGCGCGCTTTTCACTTTATATTTTCTTTTTTTCCGCCTCAGAGCCATGTTGAAAGGCCTCTGCGCAGCCGCAGTCGCCGGCGGCGGCGGCGGCGCGCGCCCGGCCTGACAGCTTCAACGTGGACTTTCTAGGTGCGCCACCGTCGACTTGGCTTTCGCAAGCAAAAAGTACAGAAAAAAGCAAGCGCTTTAGGAGAGGAGGCGGTGGAGGAAAGAGTAGATGGCGGTACTTTTCTTATATAGGGACTTTATGAACCACCGGTAAGCAACCATGTTTTGAACGTATGGGCTTCTATGGAAGCTTCGCTACCAGATGTATTTACCTTGCTCGTTTTCACTCGCACATGCAGCACACGTCGCGAGGCGACGCAACGAAGTTGTGTGTTGTGTCTTTTCAACCATTTAACATAACCACTAAATAAAACAAATAAACTATAAATAAACAAAACCAACAGCCTCGCTGGTCTTCCATCTTCCCGTAGTAGAAGGGCTCTGAACTTTCCAAAGTAAATTGCGCCAAAGAATTTGTAAGGTACGACTTACACACAAGCTGCAGACATAACAGCTTCGAATTGTAATTCCAATATACGAGAAAATACATTTCTGTTACGCGGAAACTCAAAGACAAACCACTTTTCCTGCTGCCGTTTGAGCTCTCTCTGAGTTGCCGCGGCCGCTAGTAGGAGGTACGGTTTTTGGACAGTGTTTGCCATAATGTCGATTAGGGTCACAGCGCACGCTGTGGGACAATTGCCACGAGCAGAGTGCCCACGCTTCAATGCCAGATACATTGCATGTAAACGTACTATCGGCGTCAAATGAAACGCGAACAGCGGAGCGTCTAACGGAAGGTATAGGGCGCGCCGTCCAGTCATGCACAATTGACAGGCGCGAACATCCTGTTTGACCACAGAGCGCGATGATGCTCCACCCTTTCGTTTCTTTTTTGGCTCTCCTTTATTTCAAAGTGAGAACCAAAAATCAATTATTTGTAGTTTTAATTCAAGTGTATAAATGATAAGCTAAAGGGAAATGAAAGGGAATGAGAGAACAACTTACCGCTGATGGGAACAGAACCCACAAACTCCGCATTACGGTGCGTTGCCCTACCAATTGTGATACGGTGGCCACTCTTCCCACGTCCACATTCTTGCGTATTTATGTATGTGGACAAATTATAACCTGGACAGCGTTGGCCAGCGCCCCTCACGGCCGTGGCAGCATACACTCGAGGCGTGTTTCCGTTATCGGTCATTGCCAGCGTGCTGTCCTGATATGCGAGGTGCTTTTGCGGCACACGCATCCTAGCACTTTGAACCACGTGATGATTGTCACATGATCATTGCGGGTGCGAAAGCATGCGCGCGAAGCTGAGCAGAGAATGCTGGTGGCTTGTTGCGCACCGTTTTCTAGCAAGTTTAATAGACATGTTTAGCAGAACGCTGCCTTATACCAGCTGCCACCACTGCTCATGCGCGACGTTTAGCGCCTCTGCTATAAATTTACCGGAACGCTACGCCGCATACCGTATTTGCAGAACAACACGGCAGCACTGAGCGCACCTAATCCTAGTCCTAATTTGCCAGTGATGCTCGCTCTCCGTCGTGACAGCAAGAAATAAATGTTCAAATCGGCTATTGCTTAGTCTTATCTCACGCCGAGGGCAAAGTATAAGCGCTTTTGTGTCGCTATTATTGAAATGGGCTGTTTGTTTTCAGTCTGTTAGACCTAGAATGCACTAGGAGAGACGGTAAGCGCAGTCGGGTGCCCGATTTCGGAGGCTGTGGCAGCGGCAAAGTGTGTTGACTTCAATCTGTCAGACTCCGCGTACTGCTCCGCGTCGATTGCGTCTCTTTATGCCTAGCAGCATCAAAACAAACAACCAACATCAATAGTAAAGACAAATAGAGCTTCCTCACGATAGGGTAATCTGGGGCGGAATCTTAAAACGGTTCCGAATGCGAACCGGTTCGCTTCGCCGCTTACGTCACTAAATAGGCCACTCCCAAGCCGGAGGTGGAAGACGGGGAGGACGCGACCAATAAACGAGAGGGTGCCGCCTCTGAAGTGTACGTCATCATAAGACGAGTTATTCGATGAATTGCGCAATGTTTCTCTTTGCTCAATAAATATCAACTATTATTTATATATTGTCCTGAAATGTTTCGAGTATCGTCGCGGGTTGGCATATTCCTTTAATGTACGTACATTAGACAATATAGTATTACCATTTGTTTAACTGTTCGGCGCCAGGTGGTAATTCACGCGTTAAAAATTTAACCAGTATTATCAAAGAAAATAGCCACATCATCATCAGTTGTGCAGAAATTCTGAAAGTTGGTTCTTTATTCTATGATTTCATCACACAGCCATCAGACGGTTCCCTTTGACAGATGACAATGACGCCGAAACTCCTCATCCGTCAGCTCTGAAAACGCGTCTAGCGCTTCCAGTCGTTGACGGGTCCAGGAGAGCAACCCGAGTCAAAGAATGAGGGGCGCCGCCGTGTTTTCATGTGTATGTAGTCGTATTTTGGAAATAGCGCGCGTGCGCGCGCGAGCACACCGCCCGCGATTCTCCGAGGCGGCACGGCCAGCGCGCGCGGCCAAGGTCGCAAGCAAACGGGAAAGCCACAGCAACGGAACCCAGAGCGGACTACCTCTTCTCCGGTTCCACTCATGGCTGACGACGGGTTCACTTTGAAAATGATTGACAGATGCGTGACGTGTTCTAAATTTGTGGTACCGCCCCGCTGTTTCTGACGGCCACTGACGCAACCACAATTCCGACCAATCCCTAGAGGGCAAGCGAACCGGTTCACATTCGGAACCGTGATAAGATTCCGCCCCTAGTTTTTCGTTCATTCGTCCGCTTCAAAGGATACCGCCACAGGTCGAGCCGTGACGTGTCACTTCTTCTGCGACAAAATGAAGTGTGGTCGGTGCATTGGACATGCTTCACTTAACATACGTGTGGATTCAGCATTCGATTGCCTCGATATTTCGTGTGGGTATGGCTTGCCAGCACTTCGTGTTTCTTACATCTAGACGGTGCCATGCATATACGTATGTTTGCGTTATCTCCGTCAGCCAGCGTTTCATTCCGTTCCCCTATTCTAAAACCGCCGCGGTGGCATGCTCGTTATGGCGTTGCGCTGCGAGGCAAGAAGGCATGGGCTCGAATCCCGGCCCCGTGGGCCGCATTTCCATGAGGGCGAAATGCAAAAACTCCAGCATACCGTGCAATAGGCACACCGCCCGGGTGGTCGAAGTTATCCTGGAGTGCGCCACTACGGCGTGCCTCGTAATCATATCGTGCGTTTTGGCACGTAAAATTGCCGAAATTATTTTTAAATTCTCAAGCACTAGTTTGTGCCGCGCAGTTCAGTCTATCTTAGCGTTGCGTCGCACGCTAACGAAAGCGTTCTGAGTTATAATAAAGCTCTCTCATTCCGGAGCCCTCTAAACTCGGTGCATGCGCAGTTTGGCAACTGGTATACGGTAAAGGCCATGGTATTACGGTGACGCTCGGCTAAAACTGTCTAATCTTCGCGCATGCTTCTTCTGCGGGCTCATGATAATTTTCTTTAATTTTCATTTTATATAATTTTATTTCATACATACTGCTACTCTCCATTTGGAGGCTGTTGCGGAGCATGGGAAAATACAGTGCATCAAAATATTAATCACAAACTTATACACTTGTTAATATTGTAGTTTAGAAGACGCAGTTCAGCAATACGATAAGAGCCAGCCCATCATACCATCGTCGTTATACGCCCTTGTCGTGCAATCAATGTCATTCCTGCTTCATCAATTCATCGTCACTGCGTTGGTGTCATACAGTGATCGTCATGCCTCCATGCTCATGGGCGGGCTTGCAAGCGAGTTACAGAGCAAGGTTGTTTGATATTGGCGTATGTGGCGGATAGAAGAAGCAATGAAAGTCTTTGAATTACCACTACATGGGCTACGGAAACGTGACTTTGGAAATATGGTCTGTTGGTATACACTGCTCGATTGATGTTCGCATTACTGTCTACAGTCATCGTGATTTGAGTCCAACCAATTTTTTTACTTAGTGAGAAATAATTGCAGTCATATCCTTTTGCGGCACACGTCTTAAGCATTTCCCCTACCAAACTTTCCTCATAATGCTCATCTTCATAATCAGATGCAAGCCATCATCGTAAGTCTTCCATACTGCTATTGTATGCTCACTGCGAAAATGCAGCCCGGCTCGAAACATACGACACAAAAACTACGAGGTCTTTAATACTGACAAAAAGAAGAATGGCTTACTTCGGTCTATGTATACGTGTGAAAACAGATCCCTCACTCTGACAATTGCCGATTCTCTTGAATTGAATCTGATGGGAGTATTGTCCGCAACGCTTCCAAGTTCGACAAAGGCAACAAAGGGCACGAGGCATAAGCTGCTTCCTGCAATCACATGCCACTCTGCGCCTCGGCCGCCTGCATGCTTTCAGCTCCGTGGAGGGGAAACCAGAAACGCGGAGCGAATGATGTTCCTTCTCCTTTGGTGCTCATTCTCATGAAGCGTACATTTACGTGGCCTTCGAACTGGTATGGTTCGGACGTGCTTGCTCTCTCGAGATGAAAAATTCTAGGGCCTTTTCTCGCGTGATGCGTAAAGTCCTGCCAGCCTTCGTCGACGATTCTGTTGTCTCGACCTCCCGAAAGGCAGATTTGATCTTCAGTGCGACGGCTCGTTTCCTGTTCTCTGGAATCGACTAGCTTGGAAGCCGCTCGACGTGTGGTATTTCGCTAGGTTCCGCTGCGCCTCACACTTCGCTACGCTGATGCCCTTATCCTGTCGGCACACATTGGCGGCATGGTAGTTCTCATTTTTTTCGTGTGCTTTTCATCGGAAACATTGCCCAACTCCTGCAGCATCGTCCCCTAGCTTGAGTCAACGTCCCGGCCTGAATCAACTTTCATGAAAGGCTGAGAGTCGTTCAAATTGACAACGTATGAGGAGAGTCACCAGCTCCTCATTAGCCCCATTTGTTGGGACCAATTTCTTCCCCGCAGTGCACACTCTCCGGAGTGGCCACTGCTTATTCTCGGTGGACGCCAAAGCCTCCTGCTCCTAAAAGCACGATTCGAAGCTCAAATTGCTCTCAAGATTTACTTGCTTGTACTATCGACGCACGTTAGTTGCACCGTTTTTTAGAAAACCCTTACTCACAGTGCTGCACACACCGCGAAGCTCTGTGTTTCTATTGGACGCTGTGACACTCGTATCTCATTTCCGCCATTTCCGAAAGTCATCGAAGCGCCTATGCACGAGAGAGGTCTCCGGCTTTTCACTGAGCTCGATCAGTTTGCTGCAACTGAACGGAGGTGCAAGCCACGAACGCTTAATATGGAATGTCTCGTGGCACTATTTGATCGGGTAGCCAGCACCTCGATATTCTCAAAACGCTCTCTGAAGCTTCTACTCTCCACTCTTTCCTTATCTGTACGTTGGAGACACGTTACGTGCGCTGTTCGTAACGAAGCCCTCGCCCACAGCGTTCCGCACATTCAGAAGCACTGGTTATTCTACAGAGCCCACCATAGGCGGAATGTTTTCATTTTACCGGGGGACGGGGGGGGGGGGGGGGGGGGGGGGTGGGGGCTGGGGCCTGACCAGCCTTCCGAACCCCATGCATGTATATATATATATATATATATATATATATATATATATATATATATATATATATATATATATATATATATATATATATAGAACCTTTAACCCGCCGTGGTTGCTCAGTGGCTATGGTGTTGGGCTGATGAGCACGAGGTCGCGGGATCGAATCCCGGCCAGGGCGGCCGCATTTAGACTGGAGCGCAATGAGAAAACACCCATGTACTTAGATTTAGGTGCACGTTAAAGAACCCCACGTAATCCAAATTTACGGAGTCCCCCACTACGGCGTGCCTCATAATCTGATCGCGGTTTTGGCACATAAAACCCCATAATTATTTAAATAAAATATAACCTTTAATAACAGCGACACTGGGCACTTTGTGTGACCTCGAACAATTGTTCACTGAAGTGACGAGGTTATATGAGTTTTTGCAAAACCTCAGAGTAGGAGACAATTCATTTTTACAGCCTGAGTCCCCTCGCACCGCCAAGAGGCTGGCGTCTCTTGGTTGAGCCATGCGCACAAGTACACATCTATGAAAAAGCAATGTAACGCCTTGCTAAAGATTTCATACAAAATATACAACCAAGAAATCTTTTCCTGACGAAAGGTCAGTTACTGAGAAGATTAGACATAACATATATAAACATTAAACGATATATATCAATTTCTGAACACAACTTATGACTAGAAATATTAGCATAAGTATAAGGTGATTACATAACGCAATATTTTCATTATTTGTCAAAGCATGCCTTATGCCACTGGTATAGTTTATTTTCCGGAGGCATAATAAAAGATTATAGAGTAAAATTACCAGGTGCCCAAATAAATAAACATATTAACAAATAAACAAAGAAGACAGCGATATCTCAAAAGTGCGAAAGGACTCTAGCAAATATAGGAACAGCGTGGATTGTGTTATTGAGCAGCAAATGCAGCATAGGATGAATAAAAATTAATAAGGAAAATGCACGGCATAGACTGGGGAGTTTTGGAAATAGCGTAACCACGCTTCTTTTCTTATCCAAATGCCCTCACTCTGCTTGCGCTGTTATGGGCCCCGTTTTCGTTCCTTTGTACAACTTTTCGCGTTGTTTTCTAAGCCAGGTGGTTTGCTTTGACTTGTAAGTTGGTGCCTTCATCTCTCCTATTAAAGACATCAATTCGTTGTCGGCTGCGATGATTTCACCACAATTGAAAATGTCTTCGTTCCGCCACTTGATCTGGACATGAAGTCGTCGGCAATCTTGTTCAAATTGATTTTGCGGGAGAGTTCTTTGTGGGCGTGCAAAATTGCCAGATGGCTCAAACGGGCTTGTCCAGTCGTCGGCCGCAAGTACATTTTCAGTTGCCGAAGGCAAGAAAAGGACCTCTCGGTTGTGGTCGACGAGACCGGTATATGGCCAACGCAATTTTGAGCTTGGCCATTTCCGGCAAAAAGTTTCGCAGGTGTTCACCCTTGCCCGCCGTAAACATGTGCACGACGTCCCCAAATGTGTGCAATGATGCCGACCTTTGCTGGCTTAAAATGTCAATCAGCATATCTCTGTGCACAATCAGGCGTCCTGGTTCAAGATCGTCACCGTAGAACTATGTTATATATGCTTCGTCTTCCTTCGATCCCTATGGCAAGGAGGAGGAGGAAACAACTTTATTTTGTTAATTTGCTTAGTGAGGGGTGGCTACCAGGTGGTGCCTTACAGCCACCTCCTCAGCTCTTTTGATGGCCCGAAGTTGAACCCATCGGAAGTATCGGAAGTATCGCTTCCCACGCTTCAGGCGAGGGAGCGGCCAGGAGATCTGGTGGGGGAGATGTTCTCTGCAGTCCCAGAGAATATGATTTAAGGAGGCTATGGACCCACATAATGAGCAGTGTGGGTCTGTCAAGTCACCGTAAAAGTGTGCGTATATTTGTGGGCTAGGAAAGGAGTGCGTTTGGAGTCGGCGCCAGGTGACTTCTTGTCCCTTGGTGAGCTTGGGATGAGGTGGGGGTTTTGTCCGTCTTGCAAGGCGGTAGTATTGGGCAATTTCGTGGTATGTGGTCAGTGGTTCGCTGACCAGGTCCCCTGGGTCAGAGAGGGGACCCACAGCTCGGCTGACGAATCCTCGAGCACACTGGTGGGCCGCCTCGTTCCCCGGGTTCCCTGCGTGAGCCGGGACCCATATCAATTCAATTGGGGTGGGTTCTTCTTCACTATCTTGTTTTTTAGGGGAGAGTAGGGGATGCAGTAGTCGTAGTGTGGCTGCGGCCATGATTCCACGTGCAAAGTTGGATATGGCGGTCTTTGAGTCGCTGATTATAGTTGTAAATCCGGCTGCTGCAGCGAGGGCAATGGCCGCCTCTTCTGCCTCCGCCGAGTTGAGGGCACGCACAGAACAGGCCGTCCGTATTGGTGTTGCTCGGGGAGTAAATTGGTTGTTGTTATTGTTATGGATTATCTTGGGGAGGCTAATTACGCTAATTGCGTACGTGTTATGTGGCAAGGAATATTGAGCAGCGTCAACGTATTCTGCTTCGGAGTTGAACCCGTGGGTTTTGTGCAGGGCTTGAGCTCTCGCTTTTCGTCTGCAGTCGTGATGACCTGCCAGCATGTTCTTTGGCAGTCGCTTGATGATGAACCTCTTTCTGATGTTGGGGGGAACGGTGGCAGGATCGTTGTGCGTTGGAGACACTCTGTGCCCGATGCGGTCCAGAATCCAACGGCCTGTCTTGCTTCCCTGTAGTCGGTGAATGTGCGCCATGCGGTGTGCTTCTAGAAGTTCTTCCACGGTATTGTGCAACCCCAGGCTTAGGAGGTGCTCGGTAGGAGTGGTACGGATGAGCCCCAGCGCAGATTTGTACACTTTGCGAATGAGGCGGTCAAGTTTTGCTTTTTCAGTTTGGAGTAGATGTAGGTAGGGAAGGGCGTAGATGAGCCTTGAGATGACAAACGAGTGGATGATTTGGAGTAGCTCCTTCTCCTTCATACCTTGCTTGCGTGCCCTCACTCGGGGGATTAAATGGACCGTCTGATTCACTGCTATGGTGAGACGATCAATGGTGAAGTTGTTGTGGCGATTCTTTTGTACAAAAAGGCCCAGGACCCTCATATAATTCACGTGAGGTATTGCAGTGTTGTTGACGTACACGTTAATGTTGGGTAGTGGGGTTTTTATTCTGCGCCGGTCTGGGGGTCGCAGTATTAGTATCTCCGATTTGCTCCGCGAGCACTCTAAACCCGCGTCAGTCACATGCTGGACGACTGTGTCGGCTGCCTTCTGCAGGGTCTCTTCGACTTGTCCGTCGGATCCCGTGGTCATCCAGAGCGTAATGTCGTCAGCATAGAGAGTGTGTCGCAGGCCGGGTATCGTGTCGAATTTGGATGGTAGCGACTTCATGCGAGATGATATAAGAAAGGTGATAAAACTGCTCCTTGAGGAGAGCCGCGATCTCCGAGTTTGATCGGTTTGGAGACTAGATTGCCCACCGAGAGTTCGACCTTACGGTTGGATAGAAAAGCGCATATGTAATTGTACGTGCGTTCTCCCGGTTGCAACTCGGCCAAGCTGTTTACTATGGCAGTGTGCTTCACGTTATCAAATGCTTTGTGAAGGTCTAGGCCGAGTAAGGCTTTGGTGCTTGTACCACTCTCTGGTCTTAGGAGATCATGGTGCAGTTGGATGAGGGCATCCTGGGTGGATAGGTGAGCTCGGAAGCCTAGCATAGTGGGGGGAAGTAGGTTGTGCTCTTCCGTGTAGTTTTGTAGAAGGCAGAACACGACGTGTTCCACTAGCTTGCCCAAGCAAGAGGTCAGGGTCAGGGTCAGGCCTCACATTGTTGTATCTACATATTTGCAGCATGCACCTGCAGCACCTTCGGAACGGCTGACACGAAGCTCAAGGCCAGCCTGGCAACCATGCTTGCCAAGGGTAAGCAGCTGTAAATATGTAAATATTCTCTTTTGATGATAGCATAAGACATGCATTTTAATAAATTAATGTACTATATTGTTCAATAAAACAGTTAATTCAATATCGGTACGCACTTGTTTTCTTTTTTTGCACTGCATGAGTCTGCACTAGTGGAATTGCTTGAAATATTTGTTCCTGCAACACATGAGAGTGCAGCTGGTTCACGATCATTATTAATCTATTAACATGAATGCATAAATGCAGAGGGGAAGCAACAGGTGCACATGCATAATATACGTTCAAAATTTTGTTGCCGCCATATGTAAACAAAAATTTTAACTATTTTGTGGATAGTAGATTTCATTCAAGCGAATGCATTGCATGTGACTAAACTTTCTTCAGTGTGCACGTACACAAATGCTCATGCAGCTTTACATAGTGATTCACGGCTGCATACAATTTAGATTTTTGACGGCTTCCATCTGCATGCATGCTTTTTATCTACCATTCCCTATGTATGTTCCCATACGCATACTGGATACAATAAATTTTATTGCGATAGCAATTATATGGACACTTCAACCGGATTTCTGCCGTCGGCGTCGTCATCGCCGTCGCCGTGAGGTTCCGTATAGATAAAATCTTCGCCGCGCGCCGTATGCCCGAGCGGAAGCGTGCGGGGACGTGCGCTATCACGGAGAGCGAACGCACTCAATCTCCCACGCACAAGCAAGGAAGCGGGAAGCCAGCGCCGGAGGGAGTGGGAAGGGGGGGGGGCGCACTTCTACTCTGTCAACAACCGCGCTCGTCGCTCGCCCACACCGTCTCTTATCTCCACACGGCTCTGACCTTTATGCGCTGTGCATTCGTCGCTCAGTTTCCGTTGAAGCGATAGACCGCACGTACCTTCGCCCGCTGCGGCGTATGCGCTTGCTGCCAGCGTTTTGACAGTCGTTGTCTACAGTCATTCAGTGTGATCTATTCATTTTTGTTTGTGCGCGCTCACACCACGCTTGTTCATTCAGTTAGTAATAGTCGGGCCACATTTTCCAACGCATGCTACACATGTAATGCTGCCCGGATCGGCAGTGCAGCGCTACAGGTGTGTCCCTTCGCATGCGCTGCCCACGGGAAGCGCTTCTCATCAACACCACCGTTTCACATGCGCCTTCTCGTGGTCATCGAGTCTCTCTTCATGTCGGTCTACTTACGCCGCAGCACACCTGCTTACTTAATCAGCTCATGTTTACTACAATTCATATTGCTACCAAAGCCGCTCACCTTACTTCGTATGACATTGCTGTGTTGCTATCGCATTCATTGCTTCACCCTTAGGGCGAAACTGTGACATTTTTTTATAGTTAGTTCCAATAGTCTGCTTATTAAGACCCCCAGCAGTGAACGTTTATATATAAGCAGAATAACATGGCCTGCCATAACATTGTTGGCAAAATTTAGTCTCTTAGCTAGTATATAGGGCGTCCCAGCTATTTTAGCCAAGCTGGTCAATGAAAATAAAAGGTTATAAAAGACACGGTGCAAGCTATACTATCATAAAAACACCTACAGGTCAGATCTCTGAAAATCCGAATTTACGCCATATGTCTCAGAAGCGGATCTTATTGCACCGTCTTTTTTTAATATTTCGTTAAACAGCTTCGCTAAATTTAAGTTAGCTGGAACACTCTGTATCGACAATATCCGACAAAAATTGTGAGGCTGAAGTGTATAAATTAGCTGTAGACTGATATACAGGAACTTTCTATAGACCGCCATCTACAAAACGTGTAAGTCCATAGACAGACTATAAACTCGTCTATCGAAATAGTCTATAGACAGTCCATAGACATTGTAGAAACTTATGACTACAAAAGTAGAACCATATAAGGCTATAGAATTTGTCTATAGACATTCTCTAGACATTTGTCTACAAAGCGAATTTTCATTAATCTATAGACCGTCTATAGTCAGTCTATAGACTCAGACATTTTGTAGACTAGTCTACAAAAAGTGTATGGCCATAAGTCCATAGACTGTCTATAGACTGGTCTATAGGAATAGTCTACAGATAGTCTGTAGACATTTCATAGACATGTCTACAAAAGTATAACTATATCAGCCCAATGCAAACAACACGTGAGATCATTGAAGCGGCGAAGATCGCTAGTTTGGGGAATGCTTGTGTTAGCGCGCCTTCAATTGATCTTTCGAAAAAAGAATTAGATTTTTTAAACAAGGTACAGAGGGTGGCGTGATGAAGATAGCATCCTAATCTGTCGCTACAAGAAAAAAAACTTTTTTAATCTTTTTTCACCTTTCTCATCTTCGATCTCATCTTTTCCATTACGCATGTCACGTTGCCGTAATGTGTTCAAAAAGCAGTACTTATGCGCTTGCGTGCGCCGCTATGTGTTGACTATATATGTGTGAAGTGCTTCGTAGAATAAAAGATTGTTGGAAGTTAGCACTGTGTCCGCGTCGTCCATCTGTGCCTCGTCCCTTTTCACGCGCTATTAAGTATAAGACATGGAATACCAACTCGCCCAATCTTACGCTCTTTCAAGCCTATAGACTTTTGGCTATAGACATTCTGGAGACATTTGTCTGCAAAAGTGAATTTCATTGATCTATAGACCGTCTATAGCTAGTCTGTAGACTCAGACTTCTTGTAGACTAGTCTACAAAAAGTGCATGGCCACAAGTCCATAGAATGTCTATAGACTAGTCTAAAGGAATGTCTACAGAAAGTCTGTTGACATCATAGACAAATGTACATAAACTCTATATAGACTTTCTACAAAACTTTTTGTGAGGGTAGGAGCGGGGAGGGGGGGGGGGGGGCTTCGGCATCGCCAGGCGGGGGGGGGGCAGCGCCCCCCCCCCCAGCAAACTCCGGAGGGGCTCGAGCCCCGTAGCCCCCTGTAGTCGGCGCCTATGGAGCACACGTATCGGGTTCTGCTTCCCAAAATTCGTCCAAGCGCTGAGGCTAGAGAAAGGTCTAGAACTCACAAACCCCATTAGGGCAGCACTAGTAACCAATCTCGTCCTGCTATGAGGCGCTTTCCAGAATTCCTGTTGTTTCTGCCTTAACGCTACTAAGACATTCGCCTGCGTTGTCCTCCCTGTTCACAAGTTAAAAACTGTAGGCTTTCGGCAGCCACTAGCAATGTGGTCAGGCTCTAGGTAACAATAATAGACGACCAGATTTCTGTGCATATAAACCCTCCCTCTCTTGCAGTTCCGTTTTTCGCAGAGCTTGTTGCAGCTGCTTTCAGGGATGACGCAATCTGTACCGGGTCGTTGACACACTTCATGCTCTCTCGGTTACTGACGCGATTTCAGCGCCCTTTCACCTTATGAAAGCCAGTTAGATCTCCTTCACTCCATTATTTCAAAGCAGCTTTATTGATTCTCCCAAACGCGGCAACATAGCTTTTAAATCCGAAGCATTTCTTGGCGAACATTTGCTACTTTGACAGTATCTATCTATCTATGTTTCTATCTATCTATTTATCTATTGATCGATATATTTAGCCGCCTATGTCTCTGTGCTGTCATGGTCGTTTCGTCAACTTGGTATGTACCAAAAGTGGCATACTAGGACAATAGTATATGATGAACATAAATGATAAGTCATGACATGAATATCCTGGCATGCGTGGCATATCGGTCATGAAACAGCCGCCTACGTCTTGGTGCTCCCATCGTCGTTTCGTTGACTTGGTAGGTAGTAAAATTGGCATAGTATGACAGAAGTGTATGACGAACATAAGCGATAAGTCATGACACAAATGTCATGACATGCGTGCCATGTAGGTCTTGCAAATTACGCAGCGAAAAAGATTAACACTAAAAAACCACTGAAATGGGTTCATGTGGGTACTAATTGAAGAAAACGCTAAAAGATGATGGTAGAAGCCATAGTCATGACCACGACGGAGAAAAGGTGACATCACTTAGCGAAAAAAGACTAACAATCAAAAATCACTGAAATGGGATCGGACGTGGGTACTAAGTGAAGGTAGCACTAAAGGATGGTGCTCGAAGTCACAGTCATGACCATGACTCAGAAAATAGACTCAGGCCTGCGCGGCACACGCAGCACAGTCACAGCGTAAGCTGGTGGAGCGGCTGAAGAGTGGCTCCAATTTGGGCACCACGCAAAACAGGGTCTTCGCGCAGTCTGTTCGCCTCGTTTTTACGAGAACGATCTGAACTGTCCGCTCGGTGTCGACAGCGAGCTGTGGCTTGTAATGCTGTAATGTAATCTAAAGGTGCCGTGATAGAATATCCATTTCGGGAGGTCCTGACTTGTCAGTGTGACCACCAGGTGCCTTGTCTGGCCCATGCGTCTGCCACTCACAATAGGCATGTCGGGGTTGCTGGCTTGGAGGTCTGCCAGTGCCTCTTCGTCGAAGAAATCGTCGAACGCGTGAAACATGATGCCTTGCAAGGCGTCGTCCGGAGGGGGAGCATACACGTGGAGATCCACGGTGCGGGTGCCCACGTTGATGGATTTGATGCAGAGGTAGGCTTCGGTACGCCGAGAGTCCACGACGCTCAGCGTGAAAGTGTTGTTGGTGGTATGCGTCCGTAGGCGATCCTGGTTCGCTGGTGATTGATCGGGCAACGAGGCTGCCTTGAGCAGGGCTTCGTGTAGCTGTCACGGTGGCACCTTGGTGAGGTCGATGGGTGACTGCGGGCGTCCCACGATGTGGATGGCGTCTGCCTGTATTCTAGGTAGCGGTGCGCGTCTGCGTTGGGGTGGCGGTCACGGCTTGGGGTTCGATGTGCTCCGTCCGTTGCCGTAGGAGCTCGCTCCCGTCGCACTGAGGCTGGGAACTTCCTTGCCTTGAGCCTTGAGCTCACGGCAGCGTCGTTCTTGAGCGATGTAGCCGGGTGACTTCCAGGAGTCCTCCGACCATTCTTTCTCTGAGATAAGTTCTCCTTCGACCGTGGACTCCATGTCGGTGGGTAACCGGGGCACGTCGAGAGAGCAGTTGCTGTGGCGCGAGGCCTATCTGGGGCCGTGCTCGCGCTGAGCCCGTTAGGCTAAGGGCGACGAGCGGCGTGGTTCGGGGAAACTAAATCTCTCCTGGGAGAATCTCCGAAGGTCCAGCGTAGAGGATGATTTCCACGTGGTCCTGATAGCTTCCCGCAACCGCTCGTGGAAGAATCATACAAGTCGGTCAAGTTGGCACGGCGAAAACACCGAAAATTGCTGGAGCCGCCGTGGAGTGCGACAGTCCACTCCAAGCGCTCGCAGCATTTCGCAAGCGTGAGAAGCAGTCAGGAATCTTTGAATGATATCGCGTACCACTCTTAAAGGCGAAGCCTAAACTTCCTCCAAATTTTGATCCTCCGTTATATCTTTTCGTCGATCACCCTTTCGGCAAAGGCTAAAAATTGGTTGCACAATATGGTCATGCATAAAATTGTGCCTCGTCATGGAACTGACCACCTTATACGAGAGGACAACCGGGTCTTACCGACCACAGAAAGCGGAACATACGTACTATTCAAATTTCGGCAAAAGGAGCCTTAATGAGCTCCCGCTTGATTTGGAGCCACGAGTAATATGTCATGCCTGCAAGTTCTCTTAAGCAAACTCCTTCCTAGGATTGCTTTTCTGCAGAATATTTTTCAGTATACCCTTCAGGGTGCGCCGCAGCCTTGCCAATTAAGGAATCTTGTGGAAGCATATCGTGTTCAGAGTAAGTCATTTATCTAAATGCACCTAAATCTGATAAAGGTTTTTCTAAAAGCTAGAAGTGGCGGTCGAAATCATGAATTTTCGCACTTATAATAGCCCGAAAATTGCTTGCTTGCTTGCCTGCTCCCGTGATTGTTTTAAATTAAATGCAAAGAATTTCTTGGCGAACATTTGCCACTTTGAGAGTATTCATCTATATATATATATATATATATATATATATATCTGTCTGTCTGTCTATCTATCTAGCCGCCTACATATTGGTGCTCTATTGGTTGTTTCGTTACCTTGGTAGGTACCAAAATTGGCATACTATGACAAGAATGTATGACGAACATAAATGATAGGTCACGACATGAATATCATGACATGCGTGTCATGTAGGTCATAAAATAGCCGCCTAAAATGATAATGCCCAAGCAAACTAAGATTAACACTCAAACACCACTGAAATGGGTTCGGACATGGGCACTAAGTGAAGGAAGCACTAAAGGATGGTGGTTGAAGTCATAGTGATGAGCATGACTCAGAAAATAGTCACAGGCCTGCGCGGCACATGCAGCAGTCACAGCGTAAGCTGGTGGATCAGCTGAAGAGTGTCTCCAATTTGGGCACCACGCACAACAAGATCTTCACGGCAGTCTGTTCGCCTCGTTTTGACGAGAACAATCTGAACTGTCCGCTCGGTATCGACAGCAAGCTGCGGCTCGTAATGCTCTCTGCACAGCAGTCTGCTGAGCCTGATCAAGCCTTACAACTGCAACTTACATGTCGGGCACGCTGCGTTTGCAGGCAGCTTACTAGATGGCGCTACCATACTGGCGGAGGCTCGGCAGCTCAGGAGCACCTTGATTGCGTGCCTCGTCCAAATCGCATATCGTCGTCTGCGCCTGCGCGCGCTACATTTGCAGGCGCCTTACCTAGATGGCGCCACCATACTGGCGGAGGCTCGGGTCGTCTGCCCTTTCGCGCTTGCCTTATAGGGCGTTTTTCGCTGCCCGATAGCAAGCGCTTGCCTGGCTCAGTGGTAGCGTATCTGCCTCTCACGCAGCGGGCGCGGGTTTGATCCCGGCGGAATACATGCATTTTTTCGCATATCTGGCGATAGCGGTTTCGGCTGCCCTACACCGTCGGTGGCAGCATCATCGCGAACCGAAACGGCTATTGGAATGAGCCCATAACACCTTACGCTGTAAAACTTGACAATGACTCATCGAAAGAAGATTAACGCTCAAAAACCACTGAAATGGGTTGAGAGGTGGGTACTAAGTAAAGGAAACACTAAAGCATGGTGGTAGAAGTCATGAGCATGACTCAGCGAAAATGACAATGACTCGGCGAAAATAAATTACACTCAGAAACCACTGGAATCTGTTCGGACGTGGACACTAAGTGAAGGAAACACTACAAAGGACGATGGTAGAAGTCATGACCACGACTGAGAAAAAGTGACCATGACTCAGCGAAAAACGAATAACGCACTCAATGAAATTGGTTCTGACTGGGTAATAAGTGCAGGACACACTAAAGGATGATGGTAGAAGTCATGACCATGACTCAGCAAAAATCAGAATGACTCTTCGAAACAGATTAACTTTCAAAAACGAATGAAATGGGTTCGGATGGGGTACTAAGTGAAGGAAAAAGCTAAAGGTTGATGGTCATAGTCATGAGCATGACTAAGGTTTTGACCTTAAGGTCTCTTAGGTGTAGCTAAAGGGACTCATGACATGAATGTCACGATAGGCGTGTCATGTAGGTCATGAAAGAGCCGCCTACGTCTTGGTTCTCTGATGGTCGTTCCGTTAATTTGGTAGGCTCCCCGCACACTGCTTCGCATAACAACTTACCACGGGGCGGGGGATCTGCCGTCTTTTTTTGGTTACATTTTAATCATTAAACACTACGTCCAAGAGGCGAGCCAGGACACTAGTAAAATTCAAAGAGAACACCAATAAGGCAATAAGTTCCACGTTTTCAGCATTCCCGAAAGCACGCAGTGCTTCTTGCTCCCTGTGCACTAGGCCTTACCTCTATACTTTATCAAGTTCTCTCTCCCACTCTTCCTTGCGCGCTTCCTTCCTATTAGTGCCGATCTATTTCCTCAAGGCGTGGACCTAAAGTTCGGCGAATAAAGTCGCTTTAGGTTTTGCCAATCTTCAGATATCTGCTTTCGTTTCCCTATCTCTTCCCATGGCTCTAAAGGTTATTCATGAATCGTATCATAATTCTCAATCTCCTCTACAAGCTGTGGCTTTTTCCGAAATTTCCCGACTTTGGTTCCCAGCTCTTCACAAGGTACTGACAAATCTGTCTCCTTCAATTTGCCTAAATTCATGTTTATTTCCGAGCAAGGACTTTAATAAAATGCTGTCACATGAGGGAGTTTTGAGAAGGAGCTTGCATGCATAGAAATATTATTGCCAGTTTAGAAACCACGAGCTAAGACCTGGCGAATTGTTAAAGAATGTCAAACACTGAACATATTGCAGATGGCAGCACCAATCGTAGAACGTCCCACCACTGCCACCAACTGATACAACCTCTGCTGGGTGAGGTGGACTTCACCGCAAGATGAAGCAGACGGCAATGACGATGGGTGTCATGATGACAAAATACAAGCGTATATTATATCTGCAGTTGAATTACATTATGAAACTTTGCCGAGTCTGTCTGATATCTGTTGTATCAAGTTGGACCTTCACGGTTTTAAATGGGGTATGTCAGACACAATCAGTGCGTGGAAGAAACAATCATTTGTGATTACGGTAGTAGGGTCGTCAAAGTGCTGGCGCAGTCCTCAATTGGTCTGTGACGCCAATTACCTGCTCGCTTTTGGTCATTTCTACTGCTAGTTCGTGTTGCTACTTTTTGTTCGGACAATCCCACCAGTGTGGCTTTTCTGGACAATAGGTGTAGGATGAAGCTACTTCAACGCTTCACTCGCTATATGCTCCGCACAAGGGCAGTGCAGAACTATGCCTGTGGTGTCCCTTATTTCAGAATCGCCCCGGTATGCTGTGAGCGGAAACACTTAATCCGTCTTATGGAAGGGTGAGTGACCCCCCACAAACACTCTACAGGACAATGCAAGCCTCGCCACTGAGTGTAGCTTCGCCGCCAAATTTTTGGAGTGCGCCTGTCCCGCTTGGGAGTAGGAGTGATTAAGAAGTGTGGTGGTTGAGGGAAAAAAAGCTGGTTTAGGTAATCGAGCTGGTAGCGTCACCTAGGCTATCCCGGTTGTATTTTAGGCCGTTCATAACGCCGCAACCCTGAACCTCAGTTTTTTTAGAGACAACGATATCGATGGCTTGCTTATGAACTATTCAATAAATGCGGCAATATGCTGTATTTAAACGGTTCAGCAGGTAGGTTTATTAGCGAAGCAGCATATGAATTTTTCGACTCCACTCGGCTACCGAATTTGATGTACAATCACTTCATTCTAGCAAAAGCTTATGCGTCTCATCACTCCGATATGCATTTTGAGCGAATGAGTTATCAATAGGCACTATTTTCAAAATCACGAGGCTCTCTGGTAGATAATAAAGGTTTCTCAAACATTTACCACTTTGGGGCCCGCGTCGTCCGTGTCTACGTTCACACCATCTTCTCTTTGTCACCGTTACAAGCGCGTGCGTGCCTAGTTTCCTTCCGCTCTGCCGGGGTGGCGGCACCGTCGTGCGTTGCCGACAAGACAAGCTGCCGTTCTCCATTTTAAATTTCACTTCTCTTGTCGTAATGGGGAGGCCGCGTATAGTGCACATTCCCGAGGAGCAGCACACCTACCAATAGCGACGGCGAGAACAGATGCGATAATGCAAGCGACGGCGGCGGGCGACAAACATCAAGGAAGATCATTCCCGAGATGCCAGTCGCAAGAGGCTGGCCATGCAAGACGACGCAGGTTGGGTGCTCTGCGTCGTGTGCTAAACAGCTTCGCTTGTCATGCACCTTCACAGAGTGGAATGGCTCATGATTTTTCTTTCGAGGAGAGTGCTACTTCACCATCACGCAGCCGAAAAGAGGCACAACATCATGTACCAGTGGATACCGGGTCACCGAGGTATTTCGGGAAATCACAGTGCGAAGGCGCTGCCCGACCGGCCCACGATGGTGCCCCTATTATATCAATACAACTGTCGAGACCAGAAACAGCCACATAGCTTCGCTCCCTCGCACGCGAGCTTACGCAGACACTGTGGAACACCAGTAAATTCAGCAACGTACGCCCGTACAGATTATATCCACGTCTGCAACTCCGTCTTCCATCAGGGTTACCACGAGTGGAAGTAACACTTCTGTGCCACCTATGGCTCGGCGTGGCATTCACGAACACCTATTCCTTCCGCACTGGAATGACCGACCGGCCCGCTTGCGACAACTGTGGCTGCGAGGAGACGATCAAGTGCCTCCTGTGTGACTGTCCCCGCTACAATGTGGCAAGAAACGTGCTTGCCACTGCGCTTGAAAAACTATATATATAGAGAGAGAGAGAGAGAGAGAGAGAGAGAACTAACATTTATTAGCACCGAAGGAACTAAAGCCCAAGTCCGGGCCTCCTGGTAGGCTCATGCCTCCTGGCCCAGCACGTTCTTGACGTGCTGCACCAGAAGCGGCCCCCATAGTTTTTCAAACCTTCGTGGGGACTGGTCCACTCCCCCACGAAAACTGGACGATCTCCCCTTCACAAAGGAAAAAGTTTTAGGACACTGGTCAAGGCGGGTTTTGGCACTCAAGGCCTTAAGTGATCTGCTGAAGTTCTTAAGGGCTTATGAATTGTGCGTCCTATTTTGAACGTTGTAGCGCGTAGGGTCGCGTTACTGTGCGAATTGTTCTTACGTCATTTTTTTTTTTCATTTTTCTTCTATCACCTTTCATTATTCTTACCCCTTTCCCTAGCACAGGGTAGCCAGCCGGTACTTACACTGGTTAAACTCCTTGTCTTTCTTTCCCTTTCTTTATCTTTCGCTCTCTCTCTCTTATTGTTCGATAAATTATGACCCATTCGTACTGCCACTGTTTATTACTCTGTATACGCATCGCCATTTAGAGGTTCAACAGAATGTTCAAGGTTGGGCGGAGCATAAGCAGCCTTTCTGGGACGTACTATAGAGAATCTGTCACCTCGAAATGTCATCTGACTCTTTAGTCTGTAGCCTGCCCAGCACCAAATTGCGTCGGGTTTTCACCCTATAGTACTGTGTCCTTTGTGGTCCTTTACATACTTTATTAAGGGCGATTATAGGGACCGAGGTTAGGTTCACTATAACAATGCGTTAGTCGGCGAGCGAAAGAAGATGCAAGGGACCGTTCAGGCCGATGGCAGGAGCAGAAGAGACTATATTTTATTCTTCTCTTTTGTAAGCTGCATGAGGAACGCAGCATGAGGAACGAGGCATATGCGCATACCCGTGCACTTGAGCGCGCCATCAGTAAAAGGCGAGCGATGAAGGTGACGATCGCCGATAGAGGGCTCTCCCCCCTTTTGTTAGAAGCACAGCGATGCACGGGCGCCCAATAAAACGGCCTTTGGAGTCGGGCGGTCGGATAAATCCTTTGTTTCCGCGATGGTGAAGTGGTCGAAAGCGCATAATGCTGGTGAGGTCGCCAGGTAGGCGGGTTTGACTCTGTCGAGAGCCACGACTCCTTCACGTCCGTTGAGATCGATGGTGACAGTTTTTTTTTTTTTCTGTCCTGATAAGCACCTTGAAAGTGCCGTCGTAGGGAGGCGTAAGGGAAGGTCGGATGCCTTCACGCCGGAGGAAAACGTGGCTCGCTGTAGTCATGCTCTTGCTGACAAAACCGCCAGTCGACGATACATCCCGGCTTGGGCATGGACGCAGGCATGAAAGGAGGAAGCGGAGCTGTTGAACGTAACTGTCTGGATCGGGCGTGGCGATAGTGGCTGGCGCGAAAAATTCACCAGGCAACGCAACGTTGTGCCATAGACCAACTCCGCAGTTGCGCAGCCGAGGTCCTCCTTGAAATACGAGCGCAAGCCAAGCAGGACGAGAATATATTAATGTTTATTCTTCTCTTTTTCTAGGCTCTCAGCACGTAGCACGAGGAACGAGGCACATGCCCATGCCGCTAGATTGGTACTCTGCCTGAGAAAAACCGTGCCAACGTATTTGACATTTTTACAGGGTTAGCGCTAGGCGGGGATATGTCTACTGCATATTCCCACGCATTATTTATTGTAAGCTTTATTTTTTTACCTTCTTTCCCTTTCAACTTAACGGTTCTAGAGCAACACGGCAGTCGTGACCTGGTTATTTTCTACTTGTGTTCTTTCTTTCATCCGTTACTCCTCTTCCGCGTACTGGCTCACGAACACCGCCCCGGTATTTCCCGGAATCCATTGTGATGTGATTTTTAGCTTGGCTGCTTATACGGCTTCTGAGCCGGACGTGGATGAAAAGACGCGTAGCCGGCTTCTATGCAAACTGTATATTGTTTATTAATTAGTCCTATTTGAGGCAAGAACGGTCACTCGGCGCTTCTATTTATAAAAAACAAGCGGCAAAGTCAAAGTAAAACAATCGTTGTATGTACTATACGACGGCAGTGCCGAGTGTTGCCACCACGGTTGCAGTGAAACTTGAACTGTCCCAACGAAATATAGCCATTGAATGTTAAATACCTCATGATCACTTAGGCATCATTTCTCAATTCTGAATATTTCACTTCGACGCTTTGAACGTTTAACTGCGTTGGTAAGAAGGCTCAATAACAACTTTGCCGATGTTGTGAGGGCATAAACGGTGTCGTCGAGATCAGTGCGCAGCTACTTTCGCTCGTTGCAACGATAATGACGTGCTACGTCCGTCCCACACAAAAAAAAGAAAAAAGGAATGAAAACGCGGATGGGGTCAAATACACGAGGGCTGTGCAAAAAAAAAAAATGCTGCACGGGCTCATTGCATTACGTTTCATGCGCGTAGTTTCTGAGTCAGTCCGACTCGCTTATGTCTTCCGGAAATATTATCAGTGTAAACGCATCGTCTCTCACTGCGTCTACTTTTGGCCGAATGTTTTTTGCCACTTTTGTTCGTGCTTCAAGCGTATGGTGTGCTCTTTCGCGCAGGCGTCAACCATTCCTCTGCACAGCAGGCCAGTGGCACCACACCACCTGCACGCCGACCGGCTAATCTCCAGGAGCCAGGCGTGGAGCTCTTCTTGCGTGGCAAGAGCCCAAAGGCGCTCTTGAGCATTGAAGAAAAAAAAGAAAACTAAAATCTCTGCACTTCCATGCACTCGCGGGGCACCCGGGCGCCCCATAATACTGCCCCTCTTTCTTCCATATGCCAGCATTTCTTTTTTTAAACATTGGCGGGCCCGCTTTCGTTATCCTACACTAGGATCGCGAACTGCTAGCCGAGGCATCCGCCTTGGCACGACACACCCCGCAGAGAGTTTGAGCGCTTGCATGCTGCAACAGCCTGCTGGGACGCGGAACCATCATGGCTGCCTGTGCAGTCGCGCAAGCATGGTTAATGCGTTCGCGCACACGGAAATGGCAAGCCATGGTCCGCGTACGAGGGATGACAAGGTGCAGAGTGGCGTTTCGGTTGCCGCACTTGTGATGTAGCATTCTCCCCCCCTTTTTTTTTTTCTCAGTCTCGAGATTTCGCAAAAGGTTGTAACAGACAGTTCTAAACCACTAAAATCCGAGCCACGAATGCCCAGCTGTCATACTTACGTCATACATCATGCTGTCATACTTACAGACATGCTACGATCTGTTGCTAGACTTACGGACTGTGTTTGTTTATTCATGTATAATTATGCTTTCTTCTTTTTTCTTTTTTTCATGTAAGTTTCCATCTAAATCACCTTTCCGGGAAGTAAAAACTAACACATTGAAGAAAAAATGAACCTTCAATGTACCCATGAAGGCACCTCTGCAAAATACAAAGTACAGAACATTTTGTCTCCGATTGAATGTTTTCATGTTGTAACTATGAATAACTCTCACGTAACTAATAATAGAAACTACCCATGAGCGCATGAAAAAGTATACTAATCAATATGCGTTGCACTTTTCAGCTTCCTCCGGAGGCATAGCGCCACTGCTTTTCCGTACTATTGAACAATATTCAAGTTCACCAACAACCAAAAATCGAAACAATTAGTCCAATAAAACAGCGAGGAACGGCATTATCCAAAAATCACAGCATATCCACGGGGTGAATGATGATGAGTGGGCGAAGCTCCGGGGGAAATCATCGGATCTCTCGCTTAAGGGGACGCTAGCACAAACGCGTTAGAAACGTGCAGTACTCTCTAGTAAGGGGGAGCGGCCACAGCGTCTTACGCAGTCATTTACACATGCCGGAACGTGCACCGCGTTTGCTGACGCCATCACATGACTGCTGAGAGAGTATACCCCCCGTATTCATAAACGCTCCTCGACTTGAACTTGACTTGCCACCGCTTTGGGCAGCGCGTTCGAAACGCGTTGAAGGTAAGGCGGAGAGGCCACAGCGTCTTACACCAGCTTCTTACACGGGCCGTAACGCGCTAGCACAAACGCGTTAGAAACGCGCTAGAAACGTGGCCTTTCGTTAATGTTGGGTATTTATTGCCATCGTGGTGCGTGTGTCCATGTCCGCTTCGTGGCGTAGTGTGCTAACGCCGCGCGCTCGGAAGCGAGGGGTCCCTGGTTCGATTCCGCGCTACGGACACAACTTCGGAATTTTTTTTCTAATTTTTCTCAGACTGGTTACACACTACTGGTTACACACTACTACTACGACGACGGGGACGGAACGGGTGCCGCTATAAGGAGCTTCGCCCCTAAAAAGAAAAGGGCAAGCTTGCACTCTGTCGTACAAAGCTTAGGCACAGCGAAAGTGTCGATCCTCAAGTCTTACTGGCTGCTTCTGCTAGGTATTAACTTGGTTGCTGCTAGGTCTTAACTTGGTTTAACTTAACTACGCATGTAGGGAAGGTATTCTCGAGCGATGATTTTCGAAGGTACCTTCCCTTTCGCGACATTTCGTGTGACTAGCGCTGGACGCGTGGGCGCCTACGAGCGACAGCGTTCCTGGCATGCCACAAACGCAGGCAGGCAGGCAGGAGCCGTGCCTGTGTCGAGCGAAGCGAGCGCGCACCTGCGCCTATCGCGGCACCTATCGGCAACGCGAGGTTACGTCATCGCTACGGCTTCGGTGCGTGCGCGGCTAGGCAACACGGGCGGTGTCGGCAGCAGCTCTGCGCGTTGCCTCCTTGGTGCTGCTACAATTTCTTTCTCTATCTCGCTCTCATTTTCTCTTTCCCTCTCCCGAGCATGCTCTCCTTTCCTCTCCTTAACGTCCCATGTCAAGGCAACATGTGCACGGTGCGGAGACGAGGTGAGGCACACGCCGCTCCGCGAGGTGGTTGCGAAGCTTATGCCTCAGGAGCGAAGGAAAAACACGGGTGACCCGAATTGACGCCAGGGGCGCTATAACGTAAAGTTATTCGAAGCTTTTCTGTTACAATTCTGCTATCAGCCCACCACGATTGGATCCCAACTTCGCCTTTCGGTCACGCCACGTCACGAAAACCGCTATAGCTCCCCATCTGATTTACATGTACACTGATTATGCATGATTAAACCGCACAAAACAAAAAAAATCATTCCTGATTTGACGCCTTTTCACCATTAGCCCTTTGCTATTAGTCCAATGTTTTCGGGCTGCGCCCACTTCGCCTGTCTGCCACGCAACCTCACAAAACCGCGAAAACTCACCGCGTCAAAGGGACGTGTACGCGAAAAAAAGTATTATTATTCCGAACAAAACTGAAAATTTTTCTGAATAGCCAGAGACTGTCCCGTTCCGAATGCAATAGAAGATGACTGCCCGCCGATCGCTCAGGCTCTCGCTACTCGTACCTGCCCGTGAGCATGTATTTCTTTGCGCATGATAAACCGTTTTGCGCGGCAGTTAAACGTTATCGAGCCCTTTCGGCACGTATACGACGTTAGGTCTTAACTTGGTTTAACTTGGTTTAACTTAACTACGCATGTAGGGAGATTGGAATAAAAACAGTTTGGAATAGCTTTACGTTATAGCGCCCCAGAATAGAACCGCGAGCCGTGGCTTCACGTGCCACGGCCAGGCGCCGTCTTAATTTCTTTTCGTGCGGGCGCACACTGTCGGGTTCTACGCTCCGGCCAAAGGTGGGCGCTGCAACTTCTTCTAGATTAGGGAGCCTACATGCAACAAGTACCTATTCTAGATGGCGTTGGTTTAATTGACGCAGTCAAGAAACGAGTGAATAACAGCCTTGCCGCTTTTCCGTCGCAGTTCCCATGCCAACTCTCCCTTGCTGAGGATCCGTTTTAGCGGCATTCTTATCCTTCCGTTGCACGCCGCCGCGATTTTCGGCCAACCACCGCAAGCTAAGTAAGGCGAAGCCGACAAATTGGAGAAGTCGGCACCACTTTCTTCATGCGGTTATCTATTTTCACTGTGCTGGCTCGGCTCCATCTAAACCTTCTCCACTTGAGCGTGCTCCTCGCCTCTTGTCCGCCAATTAGATAACAAACACCTCTAAGCGCAGGCAGTGTTGTTCGTTTTGAAAGCGAACAAAGGTGACCTAATATAAACGAGGAGAGTGTTTGATTGGGATGTTTTGACAACGCTGCGAGTCACCGCCCGATGCTTGCGTCGTGGGTTACGTAAAATTGACGTCAGGAGATTGGAATGAAAACAGTTTGGAATAGCTCTACGTTATAGCGCCCCACAATAGAACCGCGAGCCGCGGCTTCACTTGCTATGGTCAGGCACCGTATTATTTTCATTTCATGCGGGCGCGTGCTATCGGGTTCTACGCGCCGCCCAAACGAGGGCGCTATACAACTTCTTCTAGATTAGAGAGCCTACATGCAACAAGATCCTTACAAAGGCTGTCACCACTCTAAAATAGCGTTGCATGTAGGCTCCCTATTCTAGATGGTGTTGGTTTAATCGACGCAGTCATGAAACGAGTGAATAACAGCCTTGCCACTCTTCCCTCGCAGTTCCCATACATTACATACGGGGAGGGCGGGAGAGGGAAAAGGTGGCTTGAGAAGACGAGGGAACGCTACTACTACACGGACAGCGGTTGCGGAATAACTGTATAAATTTAAGGTGCGGTACGGTACGGTACGTTTCTGCTATTTCAGAAAAATGAACACCATGTAGATTTGCCAAGCGGACAACTTACGCAGGGCGTGCAGACGCAAAGCCACGTTAAAGCACCGTAGCGTCTAGGCGACTCTACCGAAGCGGTCACACGTAAAATCAACAGCTTTGTGCCCGCCGCGGTATCATTGCGGCTATATAGCATTGCCCGTGGTCGAGGGTCCGATTGCGACTACGGAAGCACCATTTCGACGGGGAGAAAATAAAAAACCGCTCATGTACTTGGACTTAGGTGCACGTTAAAGAACCCCGGGGGCCAAAATTCATCCGAAGTGCGCCACTGCCTCATAATCCCATTATTGTTCTGTCACGTACAGCCCCGTAACTCAATTAATTTTCAACACTTCTGCCACGATGCGATGTCCCTTGGGAGGCAGTGGCAACGCTAACCTCCTCGGAGGTTATGAAAAATGGCGCACAACAACGCCTCAAGCAAGCATGTTAGCTGTGTGTTCTGTGTACTGTATAACGTTTAACATCAACGTTCTCCTCCCGTATTCAACTAAACACGCGGAAGAATTAAGCATTCGCCGCCATTATAAGTGCTCATTTTCTTCAATGCAAGAGAGAGAGAGAGAAATAACTTTATTTCTGAAAAATAGGATTAAGGGGGCCAGAGGGTGGGTCCTTAGTCCAGGACTCCAGTGGCCACCGCCACGCACCGTGCCTGGTCGAGGAGGCTCAATTGAGTCTCCAGGTCAGTCCGGGCGTGGAAGGCTGCCCAAGGCTCCGTAAAGGAATTTTGTGGTAAACGGGGTGAATTTGAATTTTGGGATCGTGATTGGCACTCCCATGTCACATGGGGCAAGGATGGCCTCCCCCCAACACCAGGGGCATTGACTGGCATATCTGGTTGGCCAGATGGCATGCCATCGCCCCAGATGGGGGTAGGTGTTTGAATTTTTCTGTATAGCCGAACCTCCTCCACTGTTAATTGCGGGTTTGGCGCTGCGAGTTCTTGGCGAGAACGACGTTGATGTTCTAAGACATCGCATGCTAGTATTTGATTGTTGTTTCCGATTGGGGTGTCATTCCTTGCTCGGATTGAAGTCTCGCGAGCAAGAGCGTCTGCCCCTGTGTGTTACCAGTGACACCAACATGCCCCGGACACCATACAATGTGATGTTCTTGTCTTAGTCCATCGCCCAAGATGTTAAGGGCGATCCGAGGGATTCTTCCATGGAGGCAGAGTTGGCAGGCCGCCTGGGAGTCCGTGAGGACGTAGGCAGGCCTGTCTTCTCCCTCCCGTGTCTTTATTGCCAGGGCCACTGCAGCTGCCTCCGCTGTGCTGGTGCAGGCTGTGCGGACTGAATCTGTTGTTGTGGTTCTTGAAATATAGGGGTCCCGAGGCAGCCACGATAACGCGTCCCTTAATGTTCCGTGCTGCGTCTCTGTATATTGTGTCGGGGTTATTGCCGAGTTTTTCTAATTGTTTGGCTCGGGCATTACGCCTGCCTGCATGATAGTTTGGGTTCATTTTGGGGGGATGGGAGAGATTTTATTCAATGCAAGCAAACAGCACATGAAGCTTCGCTTACATCGATTTCCATGGTGTGTGGTATCCGCATAATACCCTCGCTCCCCTCCGCCACTCTTCGCAACCCGGTTGACCGAGCGCAAGCACCTTTTCACTCGACGCGTTTCATCGCCTTCCCTTGCCCAAGTCTGACAATCGTCGTACCACCAAGCTACCAAAAAAATGGCCGATAGGGCCGAAGAAAGCTGATCGCTTTCAAACTGGGCTTACGGCAGCAGCGGTCACGGCAGCAGGAGCAGGAAAGGTAAGAAACCGAGGAGAGAAAAGCCGGCAGATCCCACGCCCTGGGGGATCGATGTTATGCGAAGCAGTGAGCGGGGAGCCTACCAAGTTAACGAAACGACCATGAGGGCACCAAGACGTAGGCGGCTCTTGCATGGCCTACATGACACGCATGTCATAACATTCATGTCATGAGTCCTAAGGAGTTCTTTTGGCTAGGCCTAAGAAACCTTAAGGCGAAAGCCTTAGTCATGCTCATGACTATGGCTTCAACCAGTTACCTTTAGCCATTTCTTTCTCTTAGTACCACATCCAAACCCAATCCATTGGTTTTTGAGTGTTAATCTTTTTTGCCGAGTCGTCATTTTTGCTGAGTCATGCTCATGACTATGACTTCTACCACCATCCTTTAGTGTTTCATTCACATAGTACCCACATCCAAACCCACTCCATTGGTTTTTAGGTGTTAAGCATTTTTTTGCCGAGTCGTCATTTTTGCTAAGTCATGCTCATGACTAGGACTTCTACCACCATCCTTTAGTGTTTCCTTCACTTAGTATCCACGTCAGAACCCATTTCAATGGTTTCTGAGTGTCAATCTTTTTTCGCTGAGTCATCGTCATTTTTTATTTGTAATGCTCATGACTATGACTTATACCATCATCCTTTTGTGTTGCCTTCACTTAGTACTTACGTCCGAACCCATTTCAGTGGTTTTTGAGTGTTAATGTTTTTTCGCTGGGCAATTATCATTTTAGGCGGCTGTTTTATGACCTACATGACACGCATGTCATGAAATTGACGTCATGACCTATAATTTATTTTCGTTAAATACTGTTCTCATACTATGCCAATTTTGGTACCTACCAAGTTAACGAAACGTCCATGAGAGCAACAAGACGTAGGCAGCTGTTTCATGACGTACATGACACGTATGTCATGATATTCATGTAATGACCTATCATTTATGTCATATGAACAAAATCGGTATTCTATGACAAGGGTATATGATATCATACACTCTTGTCATAGAATACCAATTTTGGTAAATACCAAGTTAGCGATACGTCCATAAGAGCACCAAGACGTATTCGGCTAGATAGATAGATAGATAGATAGATAGATAGATAGATAGATAGATAGATAGATAGATAGATAGATAGATAGATAGATAGATAGATAGATGAATACTGTCAAAGTGGCAAATGTTCGCCATGAAATGCTTCGCATTTGATTTAAAACAATCAAGAGAGCAGGCAAGCAAGCAATTTTCAGCCTTTTATAAGTGCGATAAGTCATGATTCCGACCGCCACTTATAGCTTTTGGAAAAACCTTTATCAGATTTAGGTGCATTTAGATAAATGACTTACTCTGAATCCGATATGCTTCCACAAGATTCCTTAATTGGCATGGCTACGGTGCACCCTGAAAGTTATACTGAAAAACATTGTTCAGAAAAGCAATCCTAGGACGGAGTTTTCTTAAGAGAACATGCAGGCATGAGATATCACTCGTGGCTCCAATTGCAGCAGTGCGCTAGTGTAGTCAAAATTTCAAGAGTGCGTATGTGCCGTTTTCTCTGGTCGGTAATAGCCGGTTGTACAAGGTGGTCAGTTCTATGAAGAGGCAGAATTATGAGGCACAATTTTATGCATGACATATTTGTGCAACTAATTTTTAGCCTTTGCCGAAAAGGTGATCGACCAAAATTTTGATAGAACGAAGGATAAAAAATTTGGAGGACGTTTAAGCTTCGCCTTTGAGAGTGGTACGCGATAGCATTCAGAGATTCCAGACTGCTTCTCACGCTTGCCGGCAACTGCAGCTTTGTAACCGTAATATTTACCGGGAAACGCTGGCGGCAAGCACTGTGCACGAAGGCGAGCTTTCTTCTTGAAACGTGGCCTCTTGCGGAGACCGATCCCGGAGGTTGTGCAGAGCAGCGCCAAGAAAAAAAAAAAGGACCTAACTTTCAGGTTTTTATTACTGTTTCGCACTTGTAATATTTCAGTCTGATAATATTTAACATACAAGGCTTGCGCTGTCGGTGTTTTGTTTGGTGACATTTGTTTGTGAGCTGTCATTCTCAAAATTCGGAGGAACAACTTTTTCAAGATAGAGAGGGCTATAAAGAAAGCAATGATGTAAACTAGTCAGTAGTCCGGTTGGCTACCCTACGGTGGGGGAAGGGAAAAGAAGAAGAGAAAGAAGGAGGAGAGAGAGGAGTACAGAGACCTGCAAAAACAGTACTATAGAGTCAAAGGCGCTCGTACAAACCAGATCTCAGAAAGCACAAAAGTGCATTCACTGCCTTTTGTGCCGATGATCGGTGGGGACGGTGTTCTAGTATAGTCTGTTCACTCAAAGGACGATCGTCTAGTTTCCTGAATGCGTTGAACATAGATTGTGGCTCTGTTTCAAATTGAGAAAAGCGACACAATAAGCAGTCAATGTTCTCCTCGCGTACGCACACATCACATGCAGGACTGTCAGCCATTGCAATTAGTGCTGAATAAGCATTCTTAACGGCAACTCCCCACCATAACCAACACGGAAGAGACGCTTCGCGTCGGTGCAGTCCGGCAAGTACTTTGTCAAGAATGTAAGACATGGTATGAGCAACTTTAGTACTAGAATGGTGTGGCAATATAATCGACATATACAGCATCTCAAATGGCAAGGCTTGTCATATACATATACCTAAATATAATTTTCTCTAACGGACTATGCCGCCGACTCCAACATCAGATTTTCTGTGACACCGAGCCCTTGGGCAACTTCGGCGATTTTTTCATCATGTCAAGTAATGGAGTATTTAGGTTCCCGAGACCCCCCTGTCACGCGTCTGATAGTAGAATTGTTCGGCTAATTTGAAACTTACTTTAAATCAGCAGAAAAGCAGAAGAACACCCGCCGCGGTGACTCAGTCAGCTAAGTCGTTGGGCTGCTGAGCACGAGACCGCGGGATCGAATCCCGGCCGCAGCGGCCGTATTTTCAATGACGCGAAATGCAAAAACGCCCGTGTGCATGCCTTGTAGTGCACGTTAAACAACCCCAGGTGGTCAAAATTATTTCGGAGCCCTCCACTACGGCGTGCCTCATAATCTGAACTGGTTTTGGCACGTAAAACCCCAGAAAGAAGAAGAAGAAGACAACAACGAAACCTGAACCTGGCCAAGCAGCCGAGTGAAGCTCTTCGTGTGACGTCACGAGTGTTCCCCCGGCGGGGAAGGCGTGCAAGGCATGCAGGTCTCGCCTGCGGAGCGAACGAAACCGGCGGAGAACAGACGCTCAGGTGAATCATGACCGCCCCGGACCTTCGGTTGGCATTATAAGCTGCATAACCTCTTCGAATCTGTCAAAAAGTGACAGCTATGATTCTGGCGAATTCAATTGCGACGAATCGCCGTTCCCATTCGACCCGCCACCACGACAGCCAGCGCCCATGCGCAACATATCGCGCTGCAACATGAAGACCAAGGGTCTTCATGTGACTAACTACTGACTTTACACGTGCTGCTTGCTATTTTAGGCATTTTACCCCTTCTCACCGGAAGCGATTCTCATACTCACTGTAAGATGTGGAGCACGACTTTCCGCATTTGTATCCTGCAAGAACGCAGCTGACAGTCCAAAGCACTCATCTGGTGCATTTGTTTACATCGGCAGGGACAGCGACCGCTAGTCGTTCGCTTTAGATGTAATGCTAGCCGCTCATCGGTGCCATCAAATAATGTCAGAACATAGCAAAATACGCAGGTTTGGGCATGTAAGCACCGTTGTGTCACTCTGAGTCGCACTTATATGAGCGACGACGCACCTTCGAAAACAGCGAGCGGGAGGGCGTAGTACGGGAGCGGTTATGGCTGCCTACTTATATATCATTATTCATTATCTCTTCATGCACACAATGTGTCCCGTAAGTAGACACAGATGAGGAAATTGCGCGTATGATCGTTCATTTACAGAACGCATAGTTTTCGCGCGGAAACGCGGATGTGACACCGTTGGCAGCTCAACGAGGCGGCTGATTATGCTGCAGCCTGGTATCGAAGGAGTCTCCGCTTGCTGCCTATTTGGGATACGAGGTAAACAGTACACTTCGGAAGCTAAATAATGAGTAAGCACAACAATTATTACGTAGAAATACCCCCATGTACGAAGTCACATTTGATTTAGGGAAGCGCCGGCGAGTGCGGCTGGCCGCCTTCGAGAACAACCTACGGATGTCGATAGGACGTCGTGTCGTCGCTTCTAGATCTTTGCGTGTGCACTGTATGAAATGAGAAAGGGTTTATGCCAAATACTTGGGGTGAAAACTAAACTACAGAAGCAGTTTTCTTCATCCTAATGGCTTAATTAGCTTCAGGTCAGTCGCTCAGGTCCGACAGCAGAACGCGCATGATCTCGGCGACTGTGTTAGGCTTAACCTCGGCTGAACGCGATCGGCACCGGCGCAAACTGCGTGTGCGGATTTCCACGGCTGAAGTTCGCGCAGCCAATAACGCGACACCACTTAGCACCCTCCGTCACTTGTCAGCTTCCACAGGGAACACACCTTTTCGCTACAGCAACTTCTCACACCAAGCAATAGTTCACGATTGTCGAATTCTCCACGCTATAATGTCGCTATCGTCCGCATACTCCCGGCATGCTCAGCGTGGAACACTTCTAACGTTATACACAATGCGGCCTGTAACTGAGAAGTAGGTAAGGTAGGGTGTTGGAGGCATTTCATTAAATTAATTGTAAAAACTCTTTGCAACTCTCGAACCTTCTTTTTTGAGGACATGACGGAAGTGTGCAGAGCACGTACCCAGCGAATTTCGTCGACATCCGTCGACATCGAAAAATCGCCGGGGTTGCCCTTTAACGCTGTCATTTTAAAATAACCTTTCCTGTGAAACTGGGCATATGCGGATTGTTTTAATATTCCGCGGGGGGGGGGGGGGGGGGGCTTGTGCCCGACCAGCTTTCCGAAACCTACCCATGTATATATATATATATATATATATATATATATATATATATATTGTAAGCACTATTAACGTACTTCGTCCTTTTCATTTGTACATAGCCATCATCACCTTCCCTGTTCTTCTACTTCTTCGCGCATGAGCTGGGGCGTTTGCTTTTTGGAATAAAAAGCGCTTGGACAGCTCGGTCGGTCTCGGTCTTATAAAGTGGTGGAGGTACGTGAAGACCCCGACCTCCTCTCGCGTTCCCGTCCTCCCTGGAGCTACGTTCCGGTCGCCGCCGGCGCCCGGTTACCCCTACTATGATGGACACTTCCAACCCCGGCTCTTCCGGCGCCTCTAACCCTACCGCACAAACGACTCCGCCTGCGGTTCCCGCTTGGACGGTGACGTGCCCTCAAGGCGATCCCCCTGTCTTTGCGGGACGCCGCGGTGATGACGTCGACAATTGGATCGACAACTACGACCGCGTGAGTTCTTGCAATAAGTGGACCGATACCTAGAAATTGAGGCACGTGGCATTCTACTTGACCGGTGTTGCACAGACGTGGTATTTCAATCATGAATCCGACATCGCGGATTGGTCCACGTTTACCGCCAAGCTGCGGCAAGTCTTCGCTTCCTCGTCTAGCCGTGCAGAAGTCGCCAAGCAGAAGCTGGGCACGCGTCTCCAACTTCCGCAAGAGTCGTACACCTCATACATAGAGGATGTCTTGGCTCTGTGCCGCCGTGCGAACCCTAGCATGACGAAGATGCAGTCTCTTCGTCTTCAACATGACAGTAGCGATCCTCAGGTTCCCCATTCTTCAGATCTCCGTGCTCTCATCCGCACCATCATCCGCGAGGAGCTTCAAATATTAGATCTGAGGCGTTCACCTACTGCCTGTGCCCCAACCCCCACCTTCGACTTGCGCGAGGTCGTAAAGCAGGAGTTGACAGCGATGACTACGCCCACGACGCATCTTGCGCCGGTAGCGCGCCCTCACCTACCTACGCGGATGTTGCTTCGCTCCCCACCCCTACCGTGACCTCCGTGCCTCCTGACGTTCCCTATGACCATTTGGCCTCGATGGGAACCAGAGCACTTGCTGCGCCATCCTACCCTCAGTGGCGTCCACCTCGTCCGGTTTGTTTTTACTGTGGTATACGCGGCCATATATCTCGCTTCTGCCGCCGTCGCCAGCAGGATGAAAGACGAGGCTATGCTGAGCACGAGAGAGACCGCACTCGCCGACCAGACTCCTACTATCCCGGTTCGTACGCGTTCCCTCAGCGGCGTTCACCGTCTCCTCCAGTTGCTCCCAATCTGCCTCATAGTTCCCGTTCGGCCAGACGTCGTTCTCCTTCGCCTTACCGGCGCTCTACATCGCCACTTCGTCCCACTTCCCATCTTGCCGACCAGCACTCGGAAAACTAACTGTTGCAGTTTTTGGAGGGGAAACTGCTTCCTATCGGTCTTCAACAATTCCTCCTGTTCGCCCGGCCAACATGCTTTATGTATGTTGAAGGTGTTCCCGCGTCTGCTCTCATCGATACCGGTGCCGCCGTTTCTGTTCTTCGTAGTGATCTGTGTTCACGGCTCCGGAAAGTGAAAACGCCTTATCTTGGACCTATTTTGCGTGGTGCTAATAATGCATTCATACACCCCGACGGACAGTGTACTGCTCGTGTTTTCATCGACGGCATTCGCCACCACATTGAGTTTATCGTGCTTCCAACGTGTATCCACGAACTTATCTTGGGTTGGGACTTCCTACATTCTGCTTCAGCCGTTATTTCATGTAGAGAGGAAGTTGTCCACATCGCGGATACAGCGCTTGCATTCTTCACCTTCATGCGTGAACTTGGCCATTGATGAAGACTACGTCCTGCGTCCTGGTCACGAAGACGTTGTATCCGTAACATCCCGGCAGATCGCCGACGGAGACGCTCTAGTCGCCCCTTCTTCCCGCTGTACTTCTCGTGGAATCCTCATTGCCGCCTGTCTCGTCCGATTTTCACGTGGCCGCGCCCTTCTGTCTGCCTGCAACCCGACCCCAGATCCTGTGATGCTGCCCAAAGGGATGACTGTGGCAACCCTCGCCGACACTCAACGTATCTCTATAGTCACGCTTTGCCCTTCTTCATCGCCAGCACCTATCTCGGGTTTGGATGATTCCTTCCCTCCCCCAGCCGTTCTTGGTTCTGACCTAACCGCCGTGCAGTCCGAAGCCTTACTGGCCGTCTTAGCGAAGCACAAAGCCTGTTTCGAAAGCTGTTCCCCTGTGTTGAGCCAAACTTCTGTGGCTTCACACCTCATCGAAACCGATGGTTCCGCTATCATACGACGACGCCCCTATCGTGTCTCGCCGTCCGAACGGAGGGTCATTGAACAACAGGTTGCTGACATGCTTTCGCGGAAGATAATTAGACCTTCAGCTAGTTCCTGGGCTTCTCCCGTGGTTCTGGTAAAGAAAAAGGATGGCTCCGTTCGCTTTTGGGTCGACTATCGAGCGCTCAATAAGATCACACGCAAGGACGTATATCCAATACCTCGAATCGACGATGCTTTGGACACACTGCAAGGGGCGGAATATTTCTCCAGCCTTGATCTTCGATCAGGCTATTGGCAAATTCCGATGAACGAGACTGACAAAGAAAAGACCGCATTCGCTACACCAGACGGACTTTATGAATTTAACGTGATGCCTTTTGGTCTTTGTAACGCTCCCGCCACATTTGAGCGCATGATAGATAACGTACTTCGTGGACTAAAATGGAAGACCTGCCTCTGTTATCTGGACGATATTGTCATCTTTTCGTCTAACTTCAGCCAACATCTTCATCGATTAGACGAAGTTCTCAAGTGCCTTGCAAATGCTGGTCTCCAGATCAATACAAAAAATGCAAATTTGCAAGCAAGACTATAAAAGTATTGGGCCACGTCGTCTCAAAAGATGGCATCCAGCCAGACCCCGAAAAGATTAGTGCTGTTCTCCACTTTCCTCGGCCCCAGCAGCAGAAAGATCTACGTAGTTTCCTCGGCTTGGCTTCATATTTTCGTCGATTTATACGCAACTTTGCTGCCATAGCAGCTCCTCTACACAAGCTACTGGTTACCGGTGCCTCTTTCACATGGACTAACGATGGCGAATCAGCTTTTCAAGCTCTTAAGCAACATCTTACTTCCGGACCAGTGCTTCGCCACTTTGATGATCGAGCCCCCACCATACTCCATACTGACGCAAGCGCACAAGGTATTGGCGCAGTACTTCTGCAACGTAATGCAGCCTCTAAAGAGCAAGTCATCGCATATGCCAGCCGAACACTTTCTCCAGCTGAGCGGAACTACACCATTACAGAGCAAGAGTGCCTGGCTATCGTCTGGTCGATTCAGAAATTTCGCCCATACCTTTACGGCCGCCACTTCACCATCGTCACCGACCATCATGCTCTGTGTTGGCTGTCATCAATGAAAAACATGTCAGGACGCTTAGGACGCTGGATACTCCGCTTGCAGGAATATGACTTTGCAATAACGTACAAGTCTCGAAAAAGCCATCATGATGCAGACGCATTGTCTCGCTGCCCACTCTCGCTCTCTCCCGGTATCGCGCCGTCGCCTTCCCCACCACGTCGTTCCGATGCTACGCCTGCCTCACACCAGCTCTCGATAACGCCCCTGGACCTAGCTACGCTTTCATCACGCTCTGATCTCGTCTTGCTTCAGCGGGCCGACTCCTACTGTCGAACTCTCATGGATCGCCTTAGTGGATTCGCCGAACCACCCAACAGCCGCTTGCGACGCCAACTTCGACAATTTCGCCTGCAAAGTGGCGTGCTACACCGCTACGTTTATCACCCAACAGGTCACCGGTGGGTCCCAGTTCTACCTCGCTGCCTTCGCCGGCACGTATTAGAGGCACTTCACGACGACGCATCGGCTGGCCACTTAGGCTTCCACAAGACTTACGACCGCATCAAGACCCGCTGCTTCTGTCTGGCCTAGCCTATCCACAACGGTGGCCAAATACATTGCCTCCTGTGCGTCATGTCAGCACCGAAAACGCTCGACTTCCCCTCCTGCCGGTTTACTACAACCTCTGCCTTGCCCGGACGCACCTTTTGAATTTGTTGGCATTGATTTATATGGTCCCTTGCCTTTGACAACCTCTGGTCACCGTTGGATTGTCACTTCGGTCGACCATTTAACCAGATATGCCGAGACTGCCCCTCTGCGAGCCGGTACCGCGTCTGAGGTTGCTGACTTTTTCTTGCGCTCCATCGTCTTGCCCCACGGGGCTCCTCGCGTTCTTCTGACTGACCGTGGCAAGCCGTTTATTTCCCAAGTTCTCGAGGAAGTTCTTCGGGCCACTGATACCGTGCACCAATCTACTTCTACCTATCATCCGCAGACCAATGGCCTCACTGAGCGCTTCCACCGTACGCTGTCTGACATGATTTCCATGTACATCCGGCCTGACCACACTAACTGGGATAAAATTCTTCCTTTTGTGACATTCGCCTATAATACTGCTATTCAACGGACTACCGGTTACAGCCCTTTCTTCCTTGTATATGGAAGATCTCCTTCCACCATATTTGACAGAGAATTCTTTTTAGCACCTTCTTCGCCTACCGCGTCCCTTCCAGAAGATTTTGCTGCCAGAGTTGCACATTGCCGTCAAATCGCCCGGCAAAGCACGGAAGCTACCCAAGCTGAGCGCAAACGTCGCTGCGACAACAAACGCCGTGACCTCCGTTTTCACCCTGGAGACCAAGTCCTGCTTTGGACTCCAGCCCGAACTCCAGGCCTCTGTGAGAAGTTCCTTCAACGCTATATTGGCCCATACACCGTTGTGCAGCAAACATCTGCAGTGAACTATCTCGTGCGCCCAGTACAATCCGTCAGTGACCGGCGCCGCCGGAATGCCGAAATTGTTCACGTCTCGCGGATGAAGCCCATCACTCCCCGTTTAGATAATTTTTAATCTGCGGCCAGGCTGGCCGCTTCCATGACGGCGGGAAGTTAGTGTAAGCACTATTAACGTACTTCGTCCTTTTCATCTGTACATAGCCATCATCACCTTCCCTGTTCTACTTCTTCGCGCATGAGCTGGGGCGTTTGCTTTTTGGAATAAAAAGCGCTTGGGACAGCTCGGTCGGTCTCGGTCTTATAACATATATATATATATATATATATATATATATATATATATATATATATATATATATATATATATGTATACCCGCTCCTAACACTTTTATATTTTTCGCTTTATGGCGAAAGCAATTATATCGACGCTGCAGGCAAATTTTCGCTGTTGTCGCCGTAATGTTGTGTATTGAAACCAATAGCCATATACATGAGCAACCCATACTATGTGGGTGTGGGAAAAAGCACGTAACAGTGAGCCGAACAGGATGGCGGCTTGATGGGCATTATCTGCCCACGCGCTCAATATTCCGGTTAGTTGTAGGTCACGTCATCATCATCATCATCATCATCATCATCAGCCTATATTTATGTCCACTGCAGAACGAAGGCCTCTCCCTGCGATCTCCAATTACCCCTGTCTTGCGCTAGCGTATTCCAACTTGCGCCTGCGAATTTCCTAACCTCATCATCCCACCTGACTTTCTGCCGTCCTCGACTGCGCTTCCCTTCTCTTGGTATCCATTCTGTAACCCTAATGGTCCACCGGTTATCCATCCTACGCATTACATGGCCTGCCCAGCTAGAATCAGATAGAATCGCTGAACTGTCAAAACTGATCAACAAGAAGAAGGTAAGGGATATTCGAAATTATAACGTGGGAAAAATTGAGGAAGCCGTAAAATATGGACGCAGCATGAAATCAGTAAGAAGAAAACTAGGCATAGGACAAGGCAAGATGTATGCACTGAAAGATAAGCATGGTAATATCATCAGCAATTTCGATGACATAGTAAAAGCAGTAGAAGAATTCTATACTGACCTGTACAGTAGCCAAAACAGCCAAGCTACTTTCATTCGAAATAGTGATGAACCAGATACAGAAGCTCCTTCTATAACTAGCGATGAAGTTAGAAGGGCCTTGAAAGACATGACCAGGGGAAAAGCGCCTGGAGAAGATGGAATAACAGTAGATTTTATCAAACATGGAGGAGATATCATGCTTGAAAAGCTTGCGGCCCTTTATACGCAATGCCTCACAACTTCAAGTGTACCAGAGAGCTGGAAGAACGCCAACATTATACTTATCCATAAGAAGGGAGACGTTCTTATGAATTGAAGAATTACAGACCCATTAGCTTGCTTTGAGTATTGTATAAAATATTCACCAAGATAATTTCCAATAGAATCAGGACAACACTAGGTCACGTAATCAAACGCAAATGGGAAGGAGAGCACGCGTCTTCTCCTCTAGCCCTGCCGTAGCTGTGAATGACTATGCGCGGCTGACGCTCATGCGGCCCGCGTAACAATATCTAATTGTTGGTAATCATTGATGGGTGCAATGATAAAGGGCGACCAGAGATGGCTGCTAACTTCATGCGCGTTGTCTTCCTTGCCGGGTTATCTTTCCGCGCCCCTAGTGTTGCAGAGTTAAGAGACAGAGGTCATTGCAGATCACTGACAGAGGCTGTCTGTAGTGGACATAAAAATAGGCAGATAATGATGATGAATCCAATTTTCGGACTTGTGGTGAATCGCGCTGCTCTACGAGCCGTTCGCCTCCGGTGCCGGCGTTCTTCATAATGCTTGCGTTGTGAAAGCGAGTGCTCGAGGTCATCCAGTGAGGTATTTACAGGTTTACATGGTCCGTGCATGCTTGCTATTTTAATTTTAGGTGAAGGTTAACTACAATTTTTATGGCCACTATAACTAACGTATTGACTCGTGTAAGGGCTGCACTTTTTGTTGCGAATTTGACGGGCCTTGCATGGGACCGGGCCATTTGACCTCATTTTTCCAACTACGAGTATGAAATCCGACGAAAACGTCCGCGATCGCCTCCTCTCGACATCCAGTAGCGACGCGCGATAGTACGCTGCGCGCGACAAATCGCTGTTCAGCCCGATCAGAATCAGCGCAAGGAACGCGATCACTTCTCGGTTGGATGTCTATTTTTTTAATACTGGCTGTCAAGCTGTGGGTGCGATCCCTACACGAATTTACACAGTAAGAACCTTCCTCCATGTAATTGTCTTCTATACTTCGCTATCACTAATACTGCTTCGCCTTCCCGGCCAAACTGCATTCTTTCTTTAGTTGTTGAGTCCGAGTATAAGCGCTGCTGCGCATGACTTCTACTTATTCTGATTTCGAGTGAATCAGGCTTGGCATTGTTTCGGCTACTGAGTGAATTCTATATACAAGGTTTTACAGCGAACAGTAGGAGGAATAAACATTTATTTCGGAACCAGCACTTTAAGATGGCCGGGCCTAAGCCTCCCATGAGGGGACGTCGAGGGCTTGCCTCGCCGCCGCCTCACGGGCGTGCTGGGTCGCCCAGGTTTGGTCGTCGAGAGCGGAGCTCCGCAGAGCCTCACGCAACCTCGACGAGAGGCTCGTGGTGTTAATTTGTGTGCATGTACTGTGCTGGGCACTCCCACAGCATATGCGGAAGCGTAGCCGGGTTAGTGCCACAGCACCGGCAGTTGGGGGTATTGTAAACTTCAGGGAATATAAGGTGGAGGCGGGCGGGTGAAGGGTACGTATTTGTTTCCATGTCAGGGAGATCATGCTTTCTTTAGAGTGTGGTGCCTGGCGGAGGATACGAAGAGCTTGAGGAGAAATACGGCCTTTGCTGAAGTTAGTGACGGCTGAGCGAGAGTCACACACGATGGTGCGACAGGTGGGATCTAGAGTGGCCAGGGCGATGGCCACTTCTTCAGCCGTTTCGGCAGTGGGGGTAATGACGCTGGAGGCGTGGTGTCGGACTCCATCGCGTGTGGCGACGGCCACAAATCGTGTGCCATGGGAATATTGGGCTGCATCAACAAATGTAACGCCAGGTACACGAGCAAAGGCTTTTACAGCGAACACATTCAAAAATTTTTAAAGGTTGCCTGTGCCAGAATTCCGTTCATGTGCTCGTCTACTCGAAGAGGCGGGTATTACTTGCCCCCAAAAAATGCTAAGCATAATCGACTAAATAATAAAATTACCCAAATAAGTTTTTAGCTAATTACCTTATGGCCCATGTTGCAATGTACAATTTCTAGCCGTGGAGTTTGGATCCAATTGTAACTAATTCTCAGGCTGACACCAGTGTCCAGATAATAATTCTCAAACTTTGCTGAGAAATGCATTGGCGTGCCAGTCACTTTCTTAACAACACGTCATCTTATGCATCGAAGCACAAAAGTATGCATATATATATATATATATATATATATATATATATATATATATGAAGTGCGCTTATGCCGGGATCTGGTAGTTGAACAGGAACTTGGAGGTTGAGGATGCACGTACGACAAAAACGATACTCTATTTCCAACGTTTCGGCCGGGGTCTGGCCTTCGTCAGGGAATACATGAAATGGTAAGGCGGTGTGCTTAAATACCTACATGGTATTGGGGGGGGGGGGGGGGGGGGGGGTCCTCACGACACACTGTTGCTGTAAGGTACCCGCGTCGAATCAGCAGTGCACATGTCAAACGTGTTTAGAAAAAAAGGAGAAACAAATATAAATAATAAAAAGTATAAATATTACAGAAATGAATGAAAATTAAAAAATATATATATATATATATATATATATATATATATATATATATATATATATATTATGGGGTTTTACGTGCCAAAACCACGATCTGATTATGAGGCACGCCGTAATGGAGGACTGGAATAATTTAGACCACCTGGGGTTCTTTAAGATGCACCTAAATTTAAGTATACGCGTGTTCTAGCATTTCACCCCCATCGAAATACAGCCGCCGTGGCCGTGATTTGATCCCGCGACCTTGTGCTTAGCAGTCCAACACCATAGCCACTAAGCAACCACGGTGACTTAGCACAAACCTAACTGGAACGCCAATGCATGCTCCGCAATGTTCGGGAATTATCTCGAAACTGGTGCCATCCTGAGAATTAGTTCCTAGTGCATCCGCTTGTGAACTCCACGGCTAGAATTTGTAAATTGCAACATGGGCCATAAGTTATGTTAAAAACCTAATTGGAGAATTTTCGTTGATTAATCGATTATGCGTTTCAATTTTTTTTTTGCAAGTAATGTCTCCCTCTTTGAGTAGACCAGCTCATGAACTAGAATTGCGCTATCTGCCACACGCAACCTTTAAAACTCTTTTGATATTGTTTGCTGAAACACCCGTATTTATGGCCTCTGCATGCAAGAGGTGATGTTTCCATCCCTAATGCGTAAATGTTGTAAATAATTAGAAGAGCTTTTTTTTCTTTTTTGTTGCCAGTCGTTAGCATTACCTACTCGAAAGAGAATCAATATTGAGACACATATCACTCACGTGCTTTTCACACGCCGTTAATAGAAGACTGTCGAAGGGGTCACTGAAGTCTGCAGGTTTTTTTCAGGGTCAAAAAAGCACGCAAAGTAATTTGAAGTGAGGTGAACACACATCAACATATTCATTCTCTAGGCATAGGCTATCCATTTAGTTGGCTACCTCCTTCTTTTTAAAAGATATATTAGAATTTGGCCTGTGTATATATTTAAATATATGGTGTGTTTGTGCATGGTGCTCTCAGCGGAAATAAAAAAAAATGTTGATGTGAGGAAACACGGATGAGGTAGCCGCCGCTGGTGCTTAAGCGCTTGTCCTCCTATTGTCAGGATTTGCCGAAATAAAGCGAAAGTCGAAATTAAAAGCCGTGCACGTCCGCGCCAACAATCAAGCTGTAAGCTTTTAGCCACAACAAGAGTGAAATGGTAGAGGCAACGCAAAAGAATCCTCAAATTATGTGGGTAATAGAACTCCAGTAATGACACTTTAGGGGAGGGGAGAGGGGGGACTACAGATCCCCGGAGGAAGGGAGGGGGGCTCTGCCCCCCCGGAAAAACTCCGGACGGGGCTTGAGCCCCGGAGCCACCCCGTAGTCGGCGCCTATGGCGTAGTCGGCGTTGTGCAATCGAAATTATATATATATATATATATATATATATATATATATATATATATAAAGTTGAAGTGAGCAAAAATGCGGATCACGTAGCCGCCGCTGGTGTTTGAATGCGTTTGTCCTCCTATGGTTAGGATTGCAGAAGTAAAGCGAAAATATGATTGAAAAGCCGCACAAGGCTACGCCAACACTGATGCAGTAAGCTTTCAGCCACAATACAATTTGAAGTGAAAGTGTTGAGGCAACTCTTAATAAACCTCAAATGATGTGGGTAACAGAACTCTGGTAAGGACACTTCGGCGAGAAAGGGGTGAGGGGAGTGAAATCTCCGGTGGGGGCTCGGGCCCCGGAGCCCCCCGTAGTCGGCGCCTATGAAACTGGGCAAGAACGGAGACGAAATTTATCATCCCCGCGAAAGGCCTATGGAAATGATGCTTAAAGGCAATCATTGAGCTTGAGTGGGTCCAGCGTTGTTGTTCTCTATTCAATGATAAGCAGTGGGATAATTGGTCACTTAAGGGCCGCCTGTCCAAACCATCAAAAATTAACTCCAGTCATTAAGTAATGCTTGAAATAAACACAACAAATGTAGACAAGCGAAAAAAAAGAAATAATGAAGCAGGAACTATTTTTGCTGAATAATGGAATATCTAAATGATGCGAGGTATTTATGAGAGGTATAAGACCTTTTCCGGAGCACTTTGCTCTGGAGGAAAGAGATGGCGCTTTCTACGGCGCGCCGCACGTTGCCTCAGCGAAAGCGCTCTAATGCGAAACCATTACAACTTCTGCCCGGCTTCTTTGCGATCTGCTTTCGGAAATGCAACAGGGTGTTCGCTAACGCACTCTGCTCCATTCATGCTGCAAAATGTGGAGCGGTTGAGGGAAGACGTGTGCTGTAGTTTGTTGCAATGATAGTGACTGGTATATCAAGTAATGAAAAGAATCTACGCGACCACGTTCACGGACCGCTGCTACATAAGGACTGCCGGTGTTGCCGGCCCTTCACGATGCACGGCTTTCCCCGTGGTTAGAAAAAAATAATTCATCTGCCAGCGTAATATCGCTAACCTCCAAAGAAATGACTTCATCCTCTGAACGTTGGCAAGTGCGAGTACCGCTCTTCACACAGTGAGAAAGGGCGTAGCGCCGCTTTCTGGTATAGTAGGTTTTTCGCACGTCTGGAAGAAGACGACGACGATGAACACGGGGGCAGTGACCCAAGTGTGTTCGTGCGGTTGCGCGGAGGGACGCCAACGAGCCAACTGTCGAAGAAGACCACGACGCTCGAGACATTGCTGATGATGATAGTTTCTGCGTACTGGTGACGGACGGACGAATCGGCTAGCCATATACAGCTTCGCTCTAAAAATAGAAAGACAAGTTGCCTTTGTCCATTTTGAATTTGACTTCTGCTCTGTCGTCGTAATGGGGAGGCCGCATGTAATCCTGACACCTGAAGAACGACGCGCCTATGATGAGCGACGGCGAGAACAGATACGAGAGTGCAATCGGCGCCGGCGGGTCGCAAAAACCAATGAAGACCGTACAAAAACGCCCCACGCATCCGGCAAGTCAGAGAAGACGACCAACGTCGCGGGGTGGAGAACGCATCACAAAGACGCAAGTACCATGCTGGTAAATCAGAAAACGTTTGTGGAGCATACGCTAAATTAAAAAGGGACTTTCTGGACCGACAATTTGGGTGTAGTTGTAGGGTGCTTAGTATCTCGGTGTGGTGCGTCGTTTGTGTTATGCGAAGATTTTAATGCTCGCCATCCGCGATGGTATAGCCGTCCCCAAGACAATCGTGGCGCAAAAATTAACGAGCTTATTCTCAAGAATGATCTGCGAATACTGAATGACGGTTCACCTACATTTAAAGGTAGAGGAAAGGATTATTCCACTATAAACCTTGCGATTTCAACGAGAAATGTGTACTTAGCCTCGTCATGCGATGATGACCCGTGGGGCTCAGGGGCGCGATCTTGTACGCGTTCCAAAATGGAACGGAGGCGGTCCGTTCCATCGAGCCGCACACGACTGGTCAATTTGATCGTCACGGTTCAAATTGACCAATCGTGTGCGGCTCGATGGAACGGACCGCCTCCGTTCCATTTTGGAACGCGTACAAGATCGCGCCGCAGATCACCCTGCCCATTTGGTTAACACCAACACATACGCGCGCCGACAGACTGCCGTCTATACAGTGACAAACTGGGACAAGTTCCATCAGCTTATCTCAGAGGCACCATCTCAAGACAGTGTGTTCAAAAGGGTGAGTACGTGTTGATGAGAAGCTAGAATACAACGACGACGGAGTATCGGCAAACCAAACCCCGAAATTAAACTTTTACGGCTCCGCGCATGTCGACGCCGCGCCTGTAGGCGGGCACAGCGCTCTAAACGATGCACCGAGTGCACTCTGTATAAACGCATTGCTGCAGCCATACGGCGGCATACAAAACAGCTTCATCGCAAGATCTGGGCCACATTATGTAGTTGGCTGCATACTGGAAGTGGTTTCGGAAATGTGTGGCGCATACTGAAGGCTCTCCGCACTTCCGAAATCTGAAAGAACCTTACGGCTGCATTGTGCATAGCGACTGGCCGTTCACCAAAAGTTCTAGCGGAGGTATTTGCAGACCTTTTCGTCTCTCCTGTGCTCAGTGACACCACAAATGGCGGCCTTCCTTCTTTGAGAAGTCAGAGTACCATAACTGCTTCCTACGGTCCAGCCTGCCAGATAGAGGAGGCAGACTTCACTCTTGAGGAGCTGCGACACGCGCTCAGCCTCTCCAAACGCCGCACGGCCCCAGGTGAAGACGGTGTGACCTATCAAGATTTACGGAACATTGATAACAGTTTTCATGACCGTATACTGGACGAGTATAATGAAGTATGAAGAACTGGTGTAATCCCTGCTGAGTGCAAATCGTCCATGGTAATACCAATTTTAAAGCCCGGGCGCCCTGCAAGTCACCTCAAGTCCTACCGGCCAATATCCCTAACCTCAAATGGCATCAAGTTACTGGAGCGAATGGTCCTGTTTCGCCTAGATAACAGGCTAAAGAAGCTAAGTTTTTTCCCTGATGTGATGAGTGGTTTTCGTCACCGCCGTTCCGCTCTGGACAGCATTTCAGACCTTGCCTCAGCGCTTGAATTTGCTAAAGCAAACAAGCACTCCACCTACATGCTCTCCCTAGACGTACAGCAAACTTTCGACTCGGTTCCGCATAAGGCGATTATTTTCGCTCTTGCAACCGCGGGAATTTCGGGTCGTCTTCTCCGCTTTGTGTGCAATTTCCTATCGGAGCGCCGGATGAAAGTGCGTGTCGGAGGAATAACCAGTGAATCCCGCACTGTGAAGTGCGGTGTCCCACAGGGCAGCGTTTTATCGCCGCTTCTGTTTAACACAGTACTCGCCGCGCTTCCAAGTCGCTTGCCTCGAGACAGTGACTTCCCTGTGAGCATAGCTATCTATGAAGATGATATTGCTCTGTGAATAAGCGATCCTTCGCACCTTGGCCCACGGCTTCGTGCAAGCTTGCACAGAGCTCTGAACGCCACTTCGGAGTACTTAGGTGAAGTTGGCCTGCAGATATCACCTGCTAAGTCGGGCTGCAACAGCATACCACCCTAAACAACGCACTCGTTGAACAATGAGCCGACTGTACCTTGACGAAACACCGGTAAGCTGGGTGCGACAACACCGTTATTTGGGCTTAATTGTAGATGATCGCATCTCTTTGCTTCCTGCCGGTAAATTTGTACAACACAAATCGCAATCCATTCTTAATTATGTGGCCGCCTTGACTGCTAGAGATGCTGGCTGTGACCAAACAACGGCTATGCAGGTGTAGGGATGGTCGATGAAATATTTTAATCGATTAACGATTAATCGTTCGTCGGTTTAGCGTATAATTGATTAATCGCTTTCGATGCGGGGTTTTTCGTCGATTAATCGATTAATCGACTTTTTTTCGGGCGCTTTTAAAAGGCTGAAACACAGTTACCTACTCACCTATTTTACCTATTTAACGTTTGAAAGGTGGAACCAGGATATGAAATACAAGCGTATAAACTTTGATAAAGAATAATGTTTAATTTGTTAGAGGTCAACTATAACTGCCACTAGGGACTAGTGGCAGGGTGTTCATATTAACACGTGTACTTGTTTGTTATTCCCCGGTGACCGCTTTTCACCGGCTAAAAAATGTTAAACGTTATCGCTCGGCGCAGGACGGAAGTTTCTCGAACGTTATCGATGCTTCTATCCGTTGTCTACTGTCACGGACACTTATGTAATCTGATTGTATGAGCAACGCAAATTGTCTAGTACTTTCTGGAAGGCACGCGGGTACCAGGGCGACCCCAGTGCTTCGATGGGGTCGCCCTGGAACCTTCGATGACTCATGTATAAAAGCCGACGCGTTTCGCCGCTGATCAGATTTCGACGATCGCCGACTGTGTTCGCCGCTATCGTTGTGCTTCGAGTGCAACTTGCTTTTGTGGGCACAGGTTCGCCCAATAAAACATCCGTTTCGTCATTCACAGTTTTGCGACTGTTTCCTTCACCGTCACTACTACGTGACAATATTTAACTTTTACGGAATTTTTAAAAATCACCTGTTGCAGGTAGCATAATTCTTATCATTGAGTTGGGTTATTCGAAGAGGCGGACATCAGTAGTAGCACGAGAAATCGAAAGACATATTCAACCAATTAACAAAAATTGACTAATGAACTTCTTAGTAAATTACTTTACGACACATATTGCAATTTACGAATTGTAGCGGTGACTTTGCAAGACGCACCTACTTGAAATGAATTTCCAGGATGACACCAGTTTCGAGATATTATTTCTCAAAGGGTGGGACGAAATACATGGGCGTTTCAGTTACTTTTGTGCTTCAATGCATTTTGGAAAAAAGTAAGTGGACCAACACTGCATTTTTACGGCGAGTATACGATGATGCATATCACCAAGCTGGTGTCATTCTGTAAATTCATTCCAACTGGATACGCCTGACAAGCTCACCGGCTACAATTCGTAAATTGCTATATGTGTCGTAAAGTAAAAACTAAAGCTAATTAGTGATTTTTGTTAATTAGTTGAATATGTGTTTCGATTTCTCGTGCTAAAGTCCGCCTCATCGAATAACCCAGCTCAATGATAAAAATTACGCTACCTGCCACAAGCGATTTCTAAAAATTCCGTTAAACTTAAAAATCAACACTCTGCATGTTAAAAATGGCACTTACTGAGGAGGGTGGGCATGGAGGAAGGAGAAATTAGAAGATATCATCGCAGCACGACTGACATGAAGTAACAGCGCAACTCGTGATCGCCACATCAGAGCGCGTGGTAGGTTTAATGCTGCCGGGTGCAGGGCAGCAGCGCAGCTGAACGGGAGCGCACCCATTTGAAACTACTGCGAACCAAACATTATCGGCCAATACGTTGTCTCTCAGGGTCACGTGCTGACTATATACTGCGAGGTAAAAAGCGAAAGAAATGGCTTGACGGTGAGTTCGCTTGCCAAGACTTGCAGCCTCACGTAATGCTCTCTCCTAGTTCATTTCTTCCTCCACTGGGGTGGCGTCACTCCGGCCCCAGGCACCTTGTGCGACGCGTGCGTAAAGCGGGGAAGCGCTTGGCCAGCTCGGCAGGACTCGGGAAAACAGTCAACAGTCGCTCTCAGTCTTCGCAGCCGCGCTGCCGTTGCTCGTACTCCGCATTCTATAGCACGATTTCAAAATTTTCACGCCACTTTAGTCACCGTCTGGAAAACGATTAATCTAACTGCTTTAATTCATTAAGCCGATTAAATTAAATGTAGACATCGATTACAATTAATCGTTTTGCGGCGTACTTTTCGTCGATTAATCGATTAATCGTTCATCGATATTACCATCTCTATGCAGGTGTACCAGTCATCTGTACTCTCAGGCATGATGTATGCGTTGCCAGTCCTGAACGTCCCGCCTAGTTTGATGGCCCAACTGGAACGTGATCATCGCGTTGCCCTTCGACTAATGCTGGGAGAACCTCGTGGGGTGGAATCTGTTCCATTACTCACTGAAGCAAATCAGATACCTCTCAGGCTACAAGCAGACCATAGAGCTCTATATAATATTGAGCGTCTGCACCGCACATCGAATGGTCAAATGCTCCTTGATCGTCTGATTCACCCCCCATTTCCTCCAATGAGATAAATCGCAGCATTATTTATGAACATGCTACTTCAGTTACGCCTTAGCCTCCGAAAGATATCACCAAACACGTATTCCCCATTAACCTCACAATCCCTGACATACACAAAAAGTCTGATATGCCAGATGTTCCATTTTCCGGCCGACCTCTCTACATTTTGAAATCATTTAAACTACTTCTCTCTCTCTGATATGACTGTTTCGGCCATATTCCAATTGGCTCAGTCCCACATCTTCGAAAGATTTCCAGATTACATTCAATTATGTACAGATGCATCTGTACACAGCGACAGTCAAGGCGCCTCTGCAGCTTTATTCTGCCCTTCGACTCAAGTACGACGTATATTTCATATACCCCATCCAGCTTCGTCAACAACTGTGGAGCTAGCAGCAATTAATGTTGCACTGAAATACGTGCAAGAGGTGTTAACCACATCGAATATTTTCATCTTTACGGACTACCGCGCTGCATTTAACAGATTACAATGCAGACAGGTTGATTGTCGAATTGCGTGCAGCATTACTGACTCTGCCAACAAAATTTTATCACGTGGGGTATCTCTCGTTGCTCAATGGATACCTTCACACGCAGGGATCGCAAGAAATGCAGAAACTGACCGGCTGGTTTCAACTTGCACTCACAGCGACTGTGCTTGCCCTGAAATTTTGTGCAAGCTTGATGACGCTCGTCTGCTGATTCGTCGCCACCTACTCAAGCAGCATCCAGACCAGCGCGTCGCAAACGGAACGTTGCCGCCCCGTGTTCGCATTCAAGGCTTGTCTCGTCGGGCTAGAGCGCAACTACTGAATCTACGGGTTGGCTGTGTGAACGTGCGCGAACGTTTATACAGACAAGGACATGTGGCCAGTCCAGCGTGTACGTCTTGCGGTAGCAGCGAGACACTTCAGCACCTGATATTGGAATGCCCCGCTTTCAGTGCGCAACGCATGTCGCTATGAAGGACTATCATCTCCTTGTTCTGCGATGTACGACACTAGACGAATGTTTGTACCCCAATGGTTGTGTGTCTCGACGCGATCAAGCTCATCGCGCTCTCCTTACTTTTCTGGAACTAACTTATGTTCACGTTTGTAACTTAGAGACTGCTGCTGTATGTGACCTGTACTGTGTCCTACTTTATTTTTTGAGATTTTTCATCTTGATATTTCTTTCCTCTTTCCTGCTCTCCTTCCTATCTTCCACTTCTGTTTCTATCTCCTCCTTTCTGAAGAGTAGGCAGGCGTTGTGCCCCTTCCGGTGGCAGTTGCCAGCCTGCTCCTCGCTTTCCCTTTACTGTCAAATGTAAATGTTTTCAAATCAACAACAACAACAACAACAACAACAACAACAATAATAATAATAATAATAATAATAATAATAATAATAATAATAACAATAATTAGAACGGCTTGAGCACGATCGGCCATGTTCGGTATCCTGCAAAGCCGACTCGTGCACGGCAAGTGTTGTACCCTTGTTGAAAATTCTGTCTGTGTCGTGTGCTAAATAGCTTCGCTGGTCGCCCACCTTCACAGAGTGGAATGGCTCCCAATTTTTTCCCTCAAACACGGTTTGCAAGAAACAAACTGTTGGGATTTCTAAGCTTTCTGTTGGTGAACTATGTATTTTTATTTATTTTTTTCATTGTACATACTGAAGCGAAACATTTGGCTATAGCATTAGTATTGATAATGTCACTTATGCGTATCATACTAACACTGACATAATCCATACTGTCGAAGTCGACGTTGTGGCGACAAGCTCTGTGATAGCTAGCACGCACGCGCACTGTTGCATATCATTCAATGTCACTACCATTCAATATAACAGCTTCATTTTATCTTACACCAACATACCTAACATCCTTGCAAAACTCATTTCCGGACTTCCGTGTTTTGGAAATTGCAACTGTGACATTTTACTGCTTACGGAAACGTGGCTTCACTCCAGTATCAGCGACAGTGAATTGTCGCCTGAAATCCGCATTTACAGAAAATATAGGAGAGGAAGAACGGGTGGGGGAGTACTCATTACTACAAAAAAATTATATCATCTCCTTCATGGTCGACATTCTATCATGGTAAGCAATTCTTTGGCTTTGCACTTCAGCATGACATGCATCTAAAGTCATCTTCGGGTTCTGTTACAGGCCGCCGGACAGCCTAGATAGTTTCTTTGCTTATTTGCGCGATAATCTCATCATACAGCACTCGAAGTTTCCATAAGCAGACGTCTTTCGTTTGAGTAGAACAATTAAAGCGTCCACAACTTTCATCCCATCAAGGGCAGTTTTGGTTGCACAAAAATAACAAAATAAGTTTAACAACAGAGGTAAGTTTTTCTGATGCCACTGGAGTCGTCCCGATTCCGTTTGAATCGCTTCCCGATTACGTGAATTTTTTAGACTGCGTCCTCTGGCGTGTCCTAGCAGAGCTTCCACAGTGCCTTTTGGATACTTTGGAGAAAAGTTTCACTTAGGTTCCTCCAGTGTGTTTCGGTTCAAGCTCGGTTCCAAGACGGTGGAGAAATACCGGTTTGGTTAAGAGTACGGCTTACCTGACAAAGCGATTCAGCTCTGATTTTCGGTTCAGATCCTTTTCAGTTCAACACCCTGATTCCTTTACACTCAAAATTAGCACTATGTCAGCCATTCAGAAAGTGTTCCTCTTATGTCACCTTTACATTTGCAACTGTACAGCTTGAGTATAATTAAATGCTTTAACTCGCCAACATCTGCACCCACATCATCATCACCTCTCACTCTTTCTCTCCCTGTGTTTATTCGAGCCTCCATTTCCAAAAGCTGTGTAGCAGCTCATAACTTTGGCTCAGGCCGACCTCTCAGCTTTTCAATTATAATAAATGTCTCTGTCTTTCCAACGTTATCACCCACCTTTGTGTTCGCAAACATTCACACTTCTCAGAAAGACGGTATTGACGAGCAGACGTTTTCTAAAAAAAGAAAAGCATTACACTTTGAACCCGTTACCTTACACATTGACAAAAGTTCTGCCTGGTCCCAATTTATGTCTTATTAGGTACGAGGAGCGTGGAAATGCCCTCAAAAGGAAAACTGGAGAATATACTCTAATCCTTGGTTATATAGTGGGGTCATTCGCTAAAGTAAATTAAAATAGTGACGTTCGCGCATGTTGTTACCCTCTTGTAATTTTATTCGAACACTTCTCTTCAGGTTAGAAATTACGGGGACATTATAATCTAAAGTCACTATCACCTGATTATTGTAAACGATATCCTAGAAAGTCACTCACTGTCTGCATAAATCCAAAGTGTCAAATGATACGAATTACGTGTCCATAATTCCATTCTAGAACACGCTTTTACTAATACGTCAGATTTGTTTTATTGCGATAGCAATTATATGGACACTTCTACCGCAATTCTGTCGTCGGCGTCGTCGTCGCCGTGAGGTTCTGTATAAAGTCGAAGGGTGATAACATAGTCGCCGCGCGCCGTATGCGCGAGCGAAAGCGCGTGGGGGACGCGCGCTATCACAGAGAGCGAACGCATGGGGGAAAGCAAACGCGGCCGTCGGCCCGAAAGGCCGTGGGAGTATGGGAGAGAGGGAGGCGGGGCGACGCTGTGCTCCGGCACCAAAGGCGTATCTTGCAACCGGGCGTAAGGGGAACTTACCGCTCAATCTCCCACGCGAAAGCAAGAAAGCGGGAAGGCAGCGCGGGAGGAAGGGGGGGGGGGTCGCAGCTTCTACTCTGCCAACAACTGCGCTCCTACTTTGCCCGGCTGTGGCCGTCGCCCGCACCGTCGCTTATCTTCACATGGCTCTGACCTTTGTATGCGCTGTGCATTCGCCACTCAGTTTCCGTTGAAGCGATAGACCGCACGAACCTTCGCCCGCTGCGGCGGCTGCGCTTGCTGCCAGCGTTTTGACAGCCGTTTGCGGTTATTCAGTGTGATATTTCATGTTTGCTTGTGCGCGCTGACACCATGCTTGTTAATTCAATTAGTAAGCGGATGCGTCAAAGTTTATGCAGCCGATAAAACTGCTTTTACGATCCCTACTCCGAATAGCTCTCGACTAATTTGCTATCGCAATTGATGCTTCGCCTTTCGGGCGAAATTGCGACTTTTTAACAATTAAGCCTTTGATTCTGCCCGCGCCTCATGGTTTTAAATAGTAAACGCCGACATGAACAGGAATGATATAGTCACATTGAGTACGCTCTTGCCTGGGAGTGTTGCTGGTGCACGTCCAGCTTTATTCTCAATGGCACACGCCCGCAGTAGTGTCGGCCCCTTTTTGTAACATATTTACGTGGTAATGTTTCATCGCCGCCTCTTTCCTGCGGTTATCCTACTGCACTGATAGTCGGTCGCGTGACAGCCGCTTGGATTAGCTAGCTTTGCACGTGCTTACGTTTGGCAGTCACTTTCTAGTTTTTTTTTTCTTCTTGATGATGAACCCAGCCGCCAGATTCCCACACATGCCTCTCGGCATCGAAATGCTGCTCTCGTCCCCGCCCTCGACTAAATGAGGTATGGAACTTCCTAATGGCCACGTCCCTCAACGCCCCGTGGCCGAGTCTCGCATAGGGCAAGAAAAAAAATGCAACCTCACTTGGGGGTCTTCGGTATAGGCACAAGCGTGTGCTTCCTTTTCTTCAGTCGCTTGTTTCTGATTGGTACTAATCAGGCTATCTTAACGACAAGGGGGCGTGGTTGTAATGGTCGATTCCAGAGGGTCGGTAGGCCTTTTGCGGTGAGCGGATGAGTAGCTGAAAGGCAGCCCTGCTGTGTATAGTCATCAGGAAGAGGTGGAGGGAAACAGGAAGAACAAAATGTTGACTCTAAATAAGAAAGTCATACTAAAGGCAATGGTGAAGTAGTCTTGTACGCAAGTATGAGGGTTCACAAGAATGGTCGTTTTGTGGTAAACGTGGAGTCATCTTTTATTACATCGTGGACGGCCATTTGGCATCGACAGGTTACATAACCAAGCCACCTGCATGGTCAACAAAACGAGAGTACACGATGTCTTGTTTCGTCAACCAGTGGCGATAAAATTTCCGGTCGAGGAGTAAATTTCAGCCGAAGAAGTGTTATAAGAGAAAAAAACGTTTTCGTGTGTCAACCAGTGGCTTACCCCGCGACATGTAATGTCTTTTTTACGATCGTGACGCTTTAGTTTCAAGGATGCCTGCAGTGTTCTAGGGTAGCCTTTCAAAATAATGACAAGTCTTAGCCTGATATATTTTTATGGTTACTTAACCACTAATCTAGCTCCTTTCGGCGGAATAGAGGACTGCACCTCGAGGTCATGAACATGCTTGTTACGTCTAGAACGTCTACGAGGCACAGTAGTATTTCGCTCATGTGAGTGTTCGTCTGAAGGCGTGACAACATTAGTGTCTTGTTCCAACTTTGGTATGTGTTTACACAATCACTAAATTAAAACTAATATTTCCTGTGTAAAACTTGAAAAGAGTGTTTGATTCCGTGACCTTGCATAACTGAAAATCTACGTCCCCATCTTGCGCACGTTAAGTTATGGAACAAGAGTGGTGAATAAAAAATGTTTGTTTCACTGAAGATATTCTTCGTGGTCACCCACGAGAAGGTAGACCTTCGGTTCCTGAGTACTTTCGGTTCTGGTACCTTCGGTTCCAGAACCGAAGTAGTACCTTCGGTTCTGGAGCGTCGGAACTTCGCACGCAGATCTGGCAGAACATAGGCAATATGCGTCTTCTAGGGGTTCATTGATGTTCGATGACATCTTTTTAATTGTATGCTAAAGGGCCGGCAGGGGCAGAAACGCAAGCATGGTTTCTTAAGGCAGGCAATACTACACTCTAAAAAAAAAGGGAGTGAGAATGGAGCAACGGGCTCTGTTCCTCCTTCAGGCCAGCGAGTTCCTCCTTCGAGCAAGGTTCACGCGCTGCGCCCTCTTGCGGCAATCGTAAATGGAGGAACTTTCCTCCCTTAGCGCGAGCACCCCGGGACCTGAAAATGAGTTGCGCCGTGATCCCGTGTAGCGCATTGCGATTTCATCGGCTGCGACTGATCGGTTCCATCTCTACGAGCACCATAGGTGATCACTTCACCCACTGACTGTGTTTGAGTGCCTTCAATGTGCTGCGTGGATACTTCATCGCGCAACGATGCGCATGCGATATCATGAACGTCGGTGGAGGAAGGTTGATCGCAAAACAGGCAAGTTATTTTATTCTCGATCATTGGTATGCGCATACGAATTGCTCTCAGCAATAGGCTATATACATTTTAGACGCAGTCCTGTTAGACAGTATTTACTGCACCGAGATGCAAGCAAGACCTTAAAATGTATTGGTAATCTAGATCTTCTTGCTCATGTAGGGGATAATGCTTAAGGATATTTCTTTTCTTTATTCTCGCGGTACATGCGGCTGTCGTGCGATTAATATTAGTGCGAAAGTGCCTATTAAGTTGCGTTAACAAAAACAAATATGTGTAAACGCGTACGTGTAATGAAAGCGGTGCAGAAAGTGACCGATAGTATCCCGAAATCGATCGCCACTGAAATTTACAGCCGCAGTGGCTATGGTGCTTTATTTCCTTATGGTCGCGGCTTCGACTCCGGTTCCTGTGGCCGATTGCGGTGGGGGCGGAATTTGAAAGCAACTGTAGTCTCTTGTCAAGTTTTTATGCAAATTGTAACATATTATTCTACAGCTATTTAACTATATGTTGTTTACGTGGTTCAAAACAAAGGCCAAGTGATCTGATTTGTTTTTCATGCACCTTGCTACATCATATTCGGTTTGAAAAAAACTTTGTCCACTTTTTTCAGTGTCATGCGTTACTGCATTTGAGAATGACATTTTCACAATTCAATTTTTTATTCCTTTTAGAATACATGGCTAACTGGAACAAGCACTGGACCTTTATATGTACATCATCGAAGTGGAAGTTCAGCACATCAAAAGACGCGACTTAATTGCTTCTATAACCTGCATGGCTTCTGAAAATAAATACAGACGCCAGAGCCAACCATAAATGACACAATTGCCGATTTTGTTGTGTTTGCTGCTTTGTTGTGATGTCTTGCAATAATTCATTGTTTCATGAATTTCCATCAATGTTGTTGAATGCCACCAATCTTGACTGCTTAAAAATTACCGAGATTGCTGGCAAAGGTGTGTGATAATAAAGCAATTTTGCCTTGCTGTAATAAAGTGTGCATTTATTTACTCTTGCCTCCATCACTATCTTAATTTAAAGTTGCTTTCAAACGAAAGCAAACTTAACGTGTTGTCAGCCAAACTGGCAAGCTTTACAGGTGAGATGTTGCATGTTCAGAGGTCACGAGCATTAGGTGTTATGCATCAAAAATGCTTTCGAATCGTTGTTGTCCTGAATTAGTTTTTAGCTACTCCTTCATGAAATCCCTCTTTCCCACTAGTCCACATAATTATCAGCCTTACTTTGCCGTGCCAGTCCTTAAAAGCCTATACATAGTTGTGTTATACATCTACTGCTTGTAATAAATTATCAACACGCCCAAATTGCCATGTAAGAGTCTGTCACCTTTTACTAGCTAATAACATAATAAATCTGCACAATTCAAAAGTACTGCCATCCAATGATTTTTAAAGAATCGCACTACAATGATTAAAGACGAAAGTAATGTAATTAACAAATAACAAAAGTAACAACAAATATACTATGATGAACAAGAGCACACTACCTGAGCAAGAAACTGTTTTAAGACTGTGGAAGAAATAAGCAGGTGTCTGCCACAGTTTCAATAAGGCATCACAATAGTCTGATCAAATACATTATGGTTCTTCCAGAAGCAAAAAAACAAAAAAGTACACTTCTACAACATTGTATGCAAAGCCAACTAGTAATACGTACAGTGGCACAGTTGATGTCTGCAAATCAATACATGGCAATTCTTTATTGTAACTTGCCTTACAAATAAAATCGACCGTGGTGACCATTATCCATCTGTAACACTCGAAGATGCAGGCAATATGGCACATAAATAGAAAGCCTGCGGCACCAAAAGGGGCCATGACAAACCACAGCCTTCAACAACGCACCACATGCATTTCTATGCGTTCCACCTCGTCAACCGGTGTTCAATGTCACCAGCAGCCACAAGAAAAGATGGGTTTCGGCATGTGTGCATCAAAGCATTGTTCAGAAGTTATATCTTGACAAATAAGCAAAACAGGGGCGAAATAGCCATTTTTTCAATGTGCAGAAACGATGCGAAAGCCAGCCATTGAGCATCCTGAAGGGAAGGTGCCTGTGACATATAAATGCCAACAGAAGTATATGCCGTTAGGATCCGCTTTTAAGTGCCTTTTTGTGCCTACATGAAAGTGAACTTTGAAGAGTGCTGGTTTCTCAGTGGCTTTGGGATGCCTGAATGCCAAGTAGACCATGCAATGAGGGTTGCCTTAAGGAATGTACTCTGCATATATTTGGGGAAGCAGCCGAAAGAGGCACCATTTTTGGCTTGCTGATCCCCTAAGGCTGGCTTTGCCACTACGAAATGCGTCCCTAATGGCAGGAGGTATGGCCTTTTTGTCATGAAAGCCATACTTGAAGGACAATTTTTTTCCAAGGTCCTGCTTGCGGATCACTCCGTCAGCAACTAAACCTTCCAAAACGTGGGGAAGAACACAGTCAATACCCCCTTCAAGTATGTCATGCATGGCATCAGGAGGTAATTGTTCAGTGACATCAAACTTTTCAAGGCCTTGCAATGGCGATACATTTGTAATGCCGTACAAGGGCGCATTTATAGCTGGGTCAAGTGTGAATGCTTTAAGGTGGCTCTTGTGTGCTGCACTTGTCCTCTCGATACAGTCATCCAAATTATGCCGCATCCGCAATTGTCTGTGCTGAGCTAAGCAGTAATGGCAGACCGTGCCGCTGCTAAAGCAGCACTAGAGACCTGCCAAGAGGTGCATTGAGAGGTTAGCTCCAGAGAATGCCACAGTCACAACATTAAAGTGCAGACTGCCAGTGCCCCCTCCATTCTTCTATATTAAATTTAGGTCCTGCACGAGTGGCAGTAGCACTTAGGCCAGGCCATGCCGTAGCATGACACGGTACTCTACAACTAGAAGCAAGTGAATGGCACTGAGTTTTGACCGATGCCGAGGATGCAGATTCAAAATAGAAAAGTAAACTAGTAAAATTTTGTGCCGTCCAGCAGCACCACCTAGAGGGTTTACAAGCTCCATCTCATCAGTGTACAAAAGCAGAAATACAGTGCTATGACTGGCATCCTGTGCAAGCTGACGGTACTGATTGAATGCATTGCCATCAGCAAAGTCATAGAGCACATCTTGAGATTTTGACACAGACTGTGAAATGCATTCTAGCAAGTCCTCGCATTTCAGGAAATTTGTTGAGTTTAGAGATAGAAATATAACATGTAAAGTCTTTGTAACTGCCAGTCTGCAGTGGCATCTGAGTAGCTTCAGTGTAAATAAAGTGCTCCGAAATGTATTTTTTTTCTCATGTGAGTACTTGTCAAGTCGGAAAATATATTGACAATATCCGCAGCATTCAGTTGGCATGCCAGGTTTTCTATTGTGCACGGTGCCACATTTTTTCCTCTAGGAGCTTTGCAGTTTTTTTTAACATCCCTTCTATGACATCATAAATGAGGGCTTTCACAAGGGTGAAATTTCATCTGTGGTACTCAACGGTAGCTGCAACTTTTCCGTGATTCTGATGTAGAACATAGCTATCTGCTTCCCTGATTGTCGCAATGAAGTCAAAGTTCGAAGCAGTGTCATCACTGTTTGTATCTGATGAAGTTGAGGCATCAGTAACGATGCATTTTCTCCAGTTGCTTCACCACAGCCAAAGTCAGGTGTATGCTCATCGGCGCTAATGCCAGCGGCCTTTGTGTGAAAGCGATACACGTGCTTCTTGTAGGCGAAGTAACGGCGAAATGATGCCGCGCAATTCTCTATTCCACATAATACGCAGAAATACGGCTAACAACTGAGGACGTCTTCTGAAACGTTCCACTTCAGTGATATTTCGCTTCTCGCCTTCAGGCACTGAGGACGTGACGGCCGCATTTAAGCGGAAAGTAAAAACGCTTGTATAGTGCATTCGATGCACGTTTAAGAACCTCGAAAATACATTATAGAATTTCTTTCTATGCTAAACCATAATGTACGATATAGATTGTTCAATGGTTCTTATTGTCTCAACATCTAACGCATGTATGCTGGGACAGTGCCTCCTTTATTTTTAGAAAAATAGAGGAGGCGCTGGCTGGGAGTGACATCGTCGACGCAGCACCGGCAACTAGGAGAGCGCTTTTCAACTGGGTCGTACCATTCGAAAGGTAAGTAATCGTGCTTGCTAACTACACTCGCATTGTGCGTGCTCCTCGTGTGTGCACAGAGTGCGTGAGCGTAGGAAATGGTACTCCCACGACAACAGTAATACCTGTGCTGATGCTTGCTGAGTGCCGGTTGGCAAAATTTAGTTATGCAAGTTTGTTGCCTCAATGCAACATTGAAAATCTTGATAAGCGTCTTCTTCCGATGAGAAATATTACGTTCGGAAATAATCGTGATCATGTGCGCCTGTGCGTGAGCTCCCCCTTTTCTGCTGAAGTTGCATAATAGCGACCCATGTGCTCTTTCACCGATTCTTACTGCAATCCCGTTTCCTCGCTTATAAATGCTTCGACGTCGTAAATAATCTCTGCTTATGAGGTTTCGGTTTACGAGCAGTTTATGAGAAAAAAATCACAGCTTGCTACTAGTACAGCTTACTTTTTATGACAAGGCGTGTTGACATAACTTATACGCAAGTAAACATGACGGGAAAGTTGCTTATGAAAGAAAAAAGAAATGAATTGTTATGTAAAGAAACATTTGTTTGTGATGTGCTGCTCCTGCGTGTGTTGAAAATTTTACTGAGATGAAGGGGCCCTATTATCATGTGCACTGTTGGCACCCTGCACTAGCGCAAACATTGTTTTCGTGACTATTTTTAGGTGCTCCTCGCATGTATTCACCATGTGACAGCTTTAATGGGCTACTGCTATAAGTCAACACATAACAGAAGGGACTCCTTGGCTATGGCCGCCATGGTGCAACGTGTAATCTGGATGGTCGAGTCAGGTATATATGAAGTGTATGTGTTCCAAATAGTAGGATCTCAGTATCATTCGTTGATAAGTTAGTCGACGTATTACTCAACACAGGTTACTAAATTGACTAAATATTTATGCAACTTGCTGCTTATTTGTGTTCATAGCTGTTTTGCACACATTATCACGTTCTATAAGAAAACTAGACCCAACATGTTGTGATGAGTATTTTTTTTTTCAACAATCGCTTGGCTGCTATTAAGATTTCATTTTTGCTAAGTACACAGTGTGTTCATTACTTTTTATTTTGGTTTCATTGTTCTGAAACTGTTTTTCATGCTGTAGCTTTTATTTCCGATTTTCATCTGTTTATGCTACACGCTCGTGCAGTATCTGCGTATGTAAGAATTCAAAGTGTAGTGGGCCAAATTTGTCACAGGTCTAAGCACATGGCGTGCTTAGCATTGTTTAACATTTACAATTATTTGTCTTGTTCCCAGAATAAATGCCACTGGCAAATGTACATTCGACGAGCTTAGCTACTACACCAGTGAGGTGTTTTCTAGTAAGCTTGCTATTTTATTTTATATTCATGGCAAGCTATTCCGATGCATGCAAGCAGGATTGTAGCAGTTGCGAGTCTGTCCAGTTACATTGTTTTTCACTTTACGTCAATACAGCATAGACCGCAGAGTTAGCTGGTAACTAGTTCAGTGTATTGATACTGTCTCATTAAAGAAACACACTACATCGCACATAGTGCTTAAATGTCTGCTTGCTCTTATGGCATTTGCTGGTTATTGCCCCCCCCCCCCCCAATGTTGCTCATCAAATGCATTTGATTTCAACATGACCACACAGAACACTCTGACACTAGTGTAATTTTAATAGTGATAATCAACCAGCCAAGGCTTAATTCTACAGCTCTCAAGAATTATTTCTAATACTTTGGGTTCCTTTCCATGTGTTCTGTTTCATCCTGTGTTTCATCAGCACAGTGGGCAGTCCTTTAAAATTATGCATTCTACTTGGCACTGTTCAAGTAGAAAATGTTAACCAGCAAGTCCAAATTATAATGCTATCGGTAAGACTTCTATTACTGGGTGGATGAATTCAAAGTGCTATATGTAATTGTAAAAGTATTTTTGACAAAAATACCGGTGTCTAGAACAAGCACCATATGCACTGCAACTCTTATAGTGTTAAGTTGGGTAGGCAAGTACCTATGCTAAGTATACTTGTGCATATACTTTCTACATATTAGCTAGTGTTTTAGCTACATGAAAGAGCGTATGTTGTGACTGCTGAAGTCAAATTTATGATTGATGTGCCTGCCTGTTTTTGTTGTGCACTTACTGCTGTGGTGTCTTAAGCATTGTAGCCATGTGACAACTGAAGTATTGCAACAATGTGTAAGCTAGCTTGCACCTACTATTGCTACAGTATGCCAACAGATACCTATCACCATATTTGTGCATTTTCTGAGAACCAGCTGTGTTGGCTATGTGCAATTTGTAGTATCCTTATGAGTTTGCTGGTCAGTTCACGTAACTTTTGATGACATAATTTACAGAGAGGGAAGGGAAACAGTACAACATGAATGCTGTTAAAAAGGGACTTTTTATTTTGATGGAAGGATTCAAAATAACAATAAAACTGGATGTGTGCTTATATCTTGCGCAAGTCCTATCAGAGGCAAGGCAGAAATTGTAATACAAAGGCGTAAAATCACGATAAACAGTATTTGCATTAAAAAAGGTGGATAAGCACAGACTAATTTTGTTCGCTTGTCATCAAGAAAGGTTGCTTTTTCATGCATTGATAATGGGGCTGGCTTACACGTATCATTTATGTGGCATGGCTCACTGATTTCTCTTGGCACTCTTTCCCCGTTTGTGAAAACAGATGAACAATTTTAATCCGACCTGAAGCCCTATCATGACAATGCACGGCCATGTTGAGTGAGCATACTGGCCTTTCGAGTGAAATGTGATGATTTATTTGGCACGTATTTAGATAACAGCCAGTCTGTCCTGTATACATTTGGCCACCTGTGAAAGAAATACAGCACACTGCCACGCGCACTAGACAAATTTGGTGGTATCCTTAACCAAGCAAACCTCGCTTGCCTGCTCCCCTTTCTCAATTCACTTGTGGACTGTTGTGCATAGCAGCCCACAGGTGAAGTGAGAAAGGCACCCAGGCAAGCGAGGCTTGCTTAGTTAGAGATACCACCAAATTTGTCTTGTGTCCGTCAGTGCTAGTGTGGTCTATTCCTTTGATCATCTGTATATTTGGTCGAATGTACATGGGGCAGACTGGCCGGCTGGTGCCTCAACATGCATCCAGGAGAACACATTAATCATCACATTTCACTCGAAAGGCCAGTATGCTCGCTCGACATGGCCGTGCATTGTCATGATAGGGCTTGAGGCCGGATTAAGATTGTTCATCGGTTTTCACAAACGGGGAAAGAGTGCCAAGAGAAATCAGTGAGGCATACCACACAAACGAGACATGTGAGCCAGCCCCGTTATCAATGCATGACAAAGCACCCTTTCTTGATGACAAGGGAACGAAATTAGTCTGTGCTTATCCACCTTTTTTTAATGCAAATACTGTTTATCGTGATTTTATGCCTTTGTATTACAACTTCCGCCTTCCCTCTGATAGGACTTGCGCAAGATATAAGCACACATCCAGTTTTATTGTTATTTTGAATCCTTCCATCAAAATAAAAAGTCCCTTTTTAACAGCATTCATGTTGTACTGTTTCCCTTCCCTCTCTGTAAATTATGTCATCAAAAGTTACGTGAACTGACCGGCAAACTCATAAGGATACTACAAATTGCACATAGCCAACACAGCTGGTTCTCAGAAAATGCACAAATATGGTGATAGGTATCTGTTGGAATACTGTAGCAATAGTAGGTGCAAGCTAGCTTACACATTGTTGCAATACTTCAGTTGTCACATGGCTACAATGCTTAAGACACCACAGCAGTAAGTGCACAACAAAAACAGGCAGGCACATCAATCATAAATTTGACTTCAGCAGTCACAACATACGCTCTTTCATGTAGCTAAAACACTAGCTAATATGTAGAAAGTATATGCACAAGTATACTTAGCATAGGTACTTGCCTACCCAACTTAACACTATAAGAGTTGCAGTGCATATGGTGCTTGTTCTAGACACCGGTATTTTTGTCAAAAATACTTTTACAATTACATATAGCACTTTGTATTCATCCACCCAGTAATAGAAGTCTTACCGATAGCATTATAATTTGGACTTGCTGGTTAACATTTTCTACCTGAACAGCGCCAAGTAGAATGAATAATTTTAAAGGACTGCCCACTGTGCTGATGAAACACAGGATGAAACAGAACACATGGAAAGGAACCCAAAGTATTAGAAATAATTCTTGAGAACTGTAGAATTAAGCCTTGGCTGGTTGATTATCACTATTAAAATTACACTAGTGTCAATCAGAATGTTCTGTGTGGTCATGTTGAAATCAAATGCATTTGATGAGCAACATTGGGGCGGGGCAATAACCAGCAAATGCCATAAGAGCAAGCAGACATTTAAGCACTATGTGCGAAGTAGTGTGTTTCTTTAATGAGACAGTATCAATACACTGAACTATTTACCAGCTAACTCTGCGGTCTATGCTGTATTGACGTAAAGTGAAAAACAATGTAACTGGACAGACTCGCAACTGCTACAATGCCTACTTGCATGCATCGGAATAGCTTGCCATGAATATAAAATAAAATAGCAAGCTTACTAGAAAACACCTCACTGGTGTAGTAGCTACGCACAGTGAATACTGGCCTTCATGTATCATTTCAAGAAGTTCCAAGCTCGTCGAATGTACATTTGCCAGTGGCATTTATTCTGGGAACAAGACAAATAATTGTAAATGTTAAACAATGCTAAGCACGCCGTGTGCTTAGACCTGTGACAAATTTGGCCCACTACACTTTGAATTCTTACATACGCAGATACTGCACGAGCGTGTAGCATAAACAGATGAAAATCGGAAATAAAAGCTACAGCATGAAAAACAGTTTCAGAACAATGAAACCAAAATAAAAAGTAATGAACACACCGTGTACTTAGCAAAAATGTAATGTTAATCGCAGCCAAGTGATTGTTGAAAGAAAAAGTACTCATCACAACATGTTGGGTCTAGTTTTCTTATAGAACATGATAATGTGCGCAAAACAGCTATGAACACAAATAAGCAGCAAGTTGCATAAATATTTAGTCAATTTAGTAAGCTGAGTTGAGTAATATGTCGACTAACTTATCGACGAATGATACCGAGATCCTATTTGGAACACGTACACTTCATACATACCTGACTCGACCATCCAGATTACACGTTGCACCACGGCAGCCATAGCCAAGGAGTCCCCTCCGTTATGTGGTCACAGCCTCGCCACTATAAAATAAGTTGTGTTAACTTATAGCAGTAGCCCATTAAAGCTGTCACATGGTGAACACATGCGAGGAGCACCTAAAGATAGTCATGAAAACAATGTTTGCACTAGTGCAGGGTGGCAACAGTGTACATGATAATAGGGCCCGTTCATCTCAGTAAAATTTTCAACACACGCAGGAGCAGCACATCACAAACAAATGTTTCTTTACACAACAATTCATTTCTTTTTTCTTTCATAAGCAACTTTCCTGTCATGTTTAGTTGCGTATAAGTTATGTCAACAAACCTTGTCTTAAAAGGTAAGCTGTACTAGTAGCAAGCTGTGATTTTTTTCTCATAAACTGCTCGTAAACCGAAAACCTCATAAGCAGATTATTTACGACGTCGAAGCATTTATAAGCGAGGAAACGGGATTGCAGTAAGAATCGGTGAAGCACATGGGTCGCTATTATGCAACTTCAGCAGAAAAGCACAGGTGCACATGATGATCATGATTATTTCCGAACGTAATATTTATTATCGGAAGAAGACGCTTATCAAGATTTTCAATTTCGCATTGAGGCAATAAACTCGCATAACTGAATTCTGCCAACCGGCGCTCAGCAAGCATCAGCACAGGTATTACTATTGTCGTGGGAGTACCATTTCCTACGGTCACGCATTCTGTGCACACATGGGGAGCACGCACAATACGCGTGTAGTTAGCAAGCACGATTACTTACCTTTCAAACGGTACGACGCGGTCTATAAGCGCTCTCCAAGTTGCCGGTGCTGCATCGACGATGTTAGTCCCAGCCAGCGCCTCCTCTATTTTTCTAAAAATAAAGGAGACGCTGTCGCAGCATACATGCCGCTGCGTAGTGGACGAGCTCAGGCACGCTAATAATTCGCATGCTTTCTTTGCGCCATGCACCCAACTTTCCGCAACCATGACACAAAGGCAACGCACTACCCGGCACGAAAATCGTTGGTCCACATTTGCCTTGCGCGCCACGCATAAGAGTTTGCAGCAAGACACAAGCTATCTTCTCGCACTATTATTGAAGCTAACTACGTCACATTTCATTACCGCAAACACAAAAACACACGATCAAACGCTCGCACATCCAACAAGCACGTTGTAGACGGAGGAATGACAACGGCGCCACCTGCACACTAGTGAGGCTGTGGTGGCCTCCGTGATACATGATTAACTAGCCGTGTTGCGCCCAACTATGTTGCGAGACAAAACAGTTAATTCTGTAATGTATTTTCGAGGTCTTTAAACGTGCATTCAATGCACTGTACGAGCGTTTTTACTTTCTGCCCAAAAGCGGCCGTCACGTCCTCGAGCCCAGCGGTAGGGTGGCTAGCGTCGCAACGCCGTAGCCACGGGACTACGTTAAAACTCTGTAATTAAACCGTTCAAAATTCTGCATCTTTATATTAAAAGGTCTGTGTGCATTGCCTGCACCTGTAACACCACCTAATACGTTTAGCTTTGTCTTACCAGCAATTGTTTAACTTGGCAGAAAACTGATTTGCATCCCGGCACAATTGGGGGGTCGCATTTCGTGACTATATAAGATCGTACGCAGGTACACAAAGCATGTAAAAAAAAAAAGAAAAAAGGTGAACCGTGTCGTTATATGCGAATGTGTGCGAGTTGGTTCTGTCAGTGCTCTATGAATTGTTGTGTCAATGAATGTGTTTGATTACATGTGTGTAAAATGTTTATGTATGCTTGTTAATGTAACCATGTGTATTATATAAACCGGACAGTGTGACTATGTGCGTGTGTTGTTGATTGTCAAGTGCTCTATGAATTGAATGCGTATGTGTACGTTTGAATACTACTCTTGGTAGAATGACCAGTGTAAGCTCTATTAATTGTTAATAGTTAATTAAGTGTATACTATAATGTCTGAGAATTAATAGAGTGTCATATAAGAAATGTGTGTCATAATATAATAATACGTTCACACATGTTTCGCGTGTGGGAAAAATCTTTTTGTACATACAATTTTTTTAAATCTTTTATTGCATGTAGCCTCCGAGACCATTGCTCAGTGCGTGCGAATCTCGAAGCCTTGTATTGGCGCCCCTAGTAGCTTCAATCCTAGTTGTTAAGCCTATAGTCGTGTTGCTGGCTTCACTTGCCTGGAGTCGGCCATGTTGGTTTTGGAAAGGGAGTAACAGTTGCTCCCAGCCATGAGGGAGGAAAGTTCCTCCATTTAAAGACGAACATAGGGGACATCGCCGTTCCTCCTTTAAAGGAGCAAGGGTCACTCCTTTTTTTTTTTTTAGAGTGTATACTAAGTATGCAACTAAAGCAACTGCCCACGAGTAGGGTACTTGATAAAATGAGGGAAGAGGGCATATTCGAAATAGGCAGACATTGTTCCATGCGCGCGTGTTTTTCTTTCTGCCGACTGCCTAGTCTTACCTTGTTTTCGCAACACCCAATATTCCATAGTCATAAAGCGATATCGTGAGTAATAAGGTGATGACCGGCTTTTGCTGCTGGATAGTCCCCTTGAGGAGCAAACAAACATCTTGGGATGTCAGTAGCCTTTCTGTTTACTTGATCTGTTTACTTCATAATTTTGGTGAACTTGTGGAATATCCTGCCCAAATGTGTTTCCAAACGATCGAAGGAAAATAACAAGACGCGAAGGTGCCGCATTAGCACACCTCGGCGCTTTGTAGTTTATCTGGCGCCTTTGACAGTCGCAAGCGCATATCCGAACATGCATTTAACAGCAATAAAAAATCGTTGACCAGGCAACAAACAGAGACACATTTTCCTCTATGTCTACACAGTGAGTAAATATTTGGAAAGATATGGTATGTTACATGTGAGGCCTTAACTGAATAAATTAAATGAACACACTTGTCCCGGCAGGTTTCGAGGCAAATTGGATGTCTGTGTTGAATCATTCTCCTGGAAAGCAGACAGGCGTAATGAAAACTGGGGCACAATATTTAACCACATGCTGTGGCGTTTGCTGGTATTACATATCTACTAACACTGGAGCACAATAACATTGTCGCTGCGGCTTCGGGATATTTCATCGTGTTTATAAGTAGGCGTACAGCAATCTTGGTGCATTATACGAGTTTTCATACAAATGCCTAACTTTCGCTTTGAATCTCAATACGCCAGTGATGGAAACACAAGACTTTCTAGATTTTATTTTACGGTGTCGCGACGTTTAGGGTGGCAGCATTGCACATTGAAGGTTCAGGGTGTTGTCGCGTCAGCAGCTTTGGAGAAAGACGCGCTGCGAAAGAAGGAGTGGGCATAAGCCACTCCCCGCAGTGTCAAAGAAAATAGGCGGTGGTCGAGTCATTTATAGTCAAGACACCAACAACCAAGGCCACAAATCGGAATGACGCGACAAATGTCCAAGACACACAAAAGCATATAACCCTGAGATCGACCACCTGAACACCGCGGTGATCACTAGTTTTAAACCAATTCCAGCCACGAACGTGCATAGTGCCACCTGCCTTGTCGCTCGTCGTGTTCCGGCCATTCCTTTTTTCTGTCTTTTTTTTCCCTTTCCTAGCGCCCTAGGGCAACCACCATAACGTCGTTTTTGTAATTTTGTTTGCGTTCTGTTCGCGCATTATTCTGCTCATGTCTTATTCATGATAATCCCCGTCGCCTTCGTCAAGTCATTTCCTGGAAGGTCATGGAACAAATGCCTATACGAGGCTCGCGTCTCGGGCTTTGGCGCAAACAGTGCAATAGAAATGCGCATTTCACTTCAATCTGGTTCCCAAACCTGACCTTCTATAAAATATGTAGGTAGCAAGAGCGTGAGGCACCTAAAACTTTGAAGAAAAGAAAATCGTGGAAGCTTTGATATAGAGTACGGAGAACAGGTGAAGCGTACTCGGCATTATACATATATACTAGGGCGCGCAATGAATTCGGAAGTGTGGAAGACAGAAAAAAAAAGATGACCATGATGGGAATTTCCTGTTGAGGAGAGGGAGAGTTGAGGTGGTTGTTTTGAAAAACTCGTCAGTGCGCGAGCGGCTACGGCATCCAGCAGTTGAAAAGCCAATTACATTACTGCAGGCTGTGCCCCTACCGGTTAACTCGTCACAGGGCCCGATCAAGCAATCAGTAGGCCCAAAATAAATGGTTGGCTACTGCAAACACACGCGGCCTGTGAGGCGGAAGTGCCGAAGTCACTGCCATGTCGGCGGTTACTTAAAACACAATGTTTTAGTCCCTTCTGACGCTAAGAGTGTGGTTAACTGGTTTGGCGGCTTCTCTGGCCAAGCTTCATATCTGTCTTCCCCGTCTATTCAGTGGACGCCTGTCGAGGACTCCACGGGCTCTTAAAATTGGACCACGACAGCCTGTTGCTGTGTTATGAAATGCGCGTTGCGCAGTTTGATGTCCCGTGTTCGATGCACCAACTGAGACCAGCGGTTTTTTTTTTATTTGACCAAGCGTTTATTATTTAATCTTTGCGTGTAGTTTTGTTCTCGAGTTCTCGTCCTCTGCCGGAAGGGCGCACACTGCAAAGTGTGTGCTACCGAAACACCTTTCTTTTTTTCACTTGTTCAAGCGGATCTGCGCTGCCTTCTTTCGCTATTTCTGTCTCTAAAAAAGCGCTGCCCCAGTCACCCATTGAGTTGGCAAAGTGACTCGTCTCAAAGCAGACTCTGTGTCACGTCCTTTACTTAGTTGCGCACTTTCGAAGACACCAGGCCAGCTATTTAAATTTTCTGTCTTTTAATCGTGCGTGCCTTCGTTGCCTTGGCTTGAGCTGTCAGAGATTGGCATTTAATCAATTTCCTATTTCTAATTAAGGTGACTATTGCCAGGAATATGTGTCTCGCAAAAAAACACAACGTTAAGACGTCTCATTCTAGTAAGTCTATTAGCAGCCAAATTGCTGTCTGATTGCTCATGTGCTGGTTCTTTTTTTTACAATTGTCATATCTCATTCGATCTCATCACTGACAGAAAGCAGGCAGGTCCCGCGTTAACAAAAGCACCAAAATCTCATGCACGACTACTTTCTAACCGTATTCACTGCCCTGAAAATGAGCCCAAAAATGTGAATCATGTTTATTAAGGAAGACTATCCGTGAATTTTAAGTACACTAGAAAAGATTAAGCCCCAATGCAGACTGCCTATTTTACAAATGCATATACTTGCCTCCTATCTCTTCGCCTTCCTCCTGAGCAGAGTACCAAGCTAGCCGATTAAACATTATCTTCTCCTGTGCCCACAGGCCCACCTCTCTGAGTTTCCTCAATAAGTTCTCTCTCTATTCCTCGCCAAAACTTCACTTTGATGAGTTTTGTTGCAACTTGCTACGATATCATAAAAGAGTCGAGATACAACTAATTATCTGTTTGGGTTGAGACCCTCAGCTAGAAGTATACGATTTCGCAGTTGGGACAGAAAAAATGTGAATGCTGCAAGAAAATATGAAGACCTTATTTTACTTGATTTCATCGATCTTGTTTTGCAAGTCACGGCTGTGTGACTAGCAAAGGGACATTTGACAAGTATATGGGGTTTTACGTTGGAAAACAGAAGAAATAGCGCACAGTAACTGATTAAATAGCCGAGCACGGATACGGCGAACATTTTCGTTGCGCAATATGTGTTGCCTATATGAGGAGTTTGTTATAATGAGATTTCCTCTAAAAACTAGCTATAAAAATTCAACAAATTGCTGAAGGGACGCTTTATATCCAAAATTGGTGCGCATTGCGCTTATGTTATAGTCGGGTGATTGAAGTCGTTTAAGCATCGTCGACCGATTATGGAACTCTACAACTCCGTGAAGCTGCTGACGGCGGTGTAGGTCAAGGCTCTAGCGTAAACAAGATGCTAGTGTGGGGCTATCAAAGTTAAGGTAGTCGATATCGAGACCACTGGAAGCGCCTTCATAGTAGGAAAATTTGGGCAAGTTGGTGGGAATTGATGTTTAGCAAAATAACAGCGCTGCATAGCCTGTGTGCTTGTCTATCCAGCGCTGTTATTTTTCTAAACAAACGCCCCTTCATAGGATCGCTATCTTCCTGGTCATACTCGCTGTTTCGGGAGCCCTTCGTATGCGGGAATGGTCGGACCTCTCCACAATTGTTTGATCGGAGGTGTTCTAAGAGACATCTACGCATCTGCATCAACCACCTTTGCGCACGAAGCTGATCTCACGTCCTACACTAGGTACGTATGGAGCAGAATGAAATACCGCATTTCAGAAAACAGATTATTTTTCCATGGCTTCAAAAAACAAAAAAAAAAACAGCTGCACCTGAATTTAAGTATTACGTGGCGTTGACGTGAACATTCAACGTCTTGGCGCTCACAAACCATTTAAAGAGGCTGTCGTAAACATCTTGTCGCCTGACATTAACTGCTTTATAACTTTAAAGCGGCCTTTTTCGCCTATTATAACCATTCTCGTTCTCCTTCAGAATTATCGAGGTCCTTGATATCGATACGGCCTGAAGAGCCTTGATTGCCTGCGTGAGGTAATAACGGTGGCGACGCATCCACAAGCCAAAAATGAAAGAAAACCTGAACAGGAATGTAAGGCGATGCGCCGGTTGGCTGCGTTGTGTGGCACGCGCCGATCAGCCATCTAACTTCCTCCCGCCCTCACCGAGACGCGGCCGCACCGCGGTTGACTCCGTTTGTAAGAAGGATGGAACGAAAATAAGAGGTGAAAGGCAGAGAGGTTAACCAGGTTAAGTGTTTGGTTGGCCACTGTGCACAGGGGGATGGGGTAAGGGCAGAAAAGATTAGAAAACAAGAGAAGATTAAAAGTAAAGAAAAAAGAACCCATCAGTCCGCACATTCTATATAGTTTTTCACTAAGTCCTGTTTCTTTTAAAAATCATACTAGCGCTTTTAAAGCAGTTCGTTCCGACGTCGGCTGGGACCAGGGACCAAGAATTCTGGCTTCCGTAAGGGGACGACTTTCCTTTGTGCACTAAAACGACGACAATCACACCGAAGGTGTGCTATTGTCTAAGTTTAGCAATCCTGACTTGTGGCCATTCCGATAAGGTAGGAGTACGCGTTGGTAAAAGCTAATCCAAGTCTTAGGCGACAAAACTCCGTTTGTTGTAACCTAACTGAACAGCGCACCGGATTTTAATAAGCTGGTGGGTTTCCAAGAGACACGTTGATAAATTTTGGCCTCGATAGACGGTTCGTATTAGCTGAAATTTCGTTTCAAAGAGATCGCCATAACGGGGGTCGACTGTTTTTAGGGCGTAGGACTGAATAAATCGCCAGCATGCATCTTATCCTGTGCCCATACTTTCTGAGCAGCCCAATGTGGCATTTTCAGTCATAGCCATTTTTTCTTGCGCAGTTATCTCTATGTATTTTTGGTTGGCGAAATAAATAGATATATATGCAGATCTAACGCACATGTTGGAATATCGGTGAATCGAAGCTTTCGTGAAGTTACTTAAATGCTATAAGCCGAAATGCGGTGTAAAATTCTCTTCAGCGTCTTCTGTGCAACATCTAATCTCATGCAATGTTTTTAATTATGCACCATGCCGGTCACAGCTTTATCGTGACGTGATGTTTATGTTTGTGAGCTAAGGAAGGAAGGAAAGAGTGGAGAAGGAAAGGCAGGGAGGTTAACCAGTTCAGCACAACCGGTTTGCTACCCTACACATGGGAGCGGGGTGAGGGGGAATGAAAGATGGGGAGGAGAGAGAGAGAGCACATAACGTACACAGCACACACATCGTCAGTCATCGTCCGTCACTCTTGCGTGGTACGTGACATCACTGTCATAGCCGCTTGTCCAAGCCCGTTTCCTTTAAAAACCTAAGCAGTCCCTTCGTCACTTTCAGCTGCGATGTCTTCTGTCGACGACACGTGAGAAGGGTTTCAATTGACAGTGGTCGATTATCCAGGTGTGCTAGAACGGACGCCAGGGACTGTCTCGGAACATTATATTCAGGACAGTCGCATAGAATATGTTCTAGCGTCTCCTCGCAACAGGCATTGCAAAAAGCGTTGTCGGCCATTCCAATGAGGAATGAATAAGATTTCGTGAATGCCACCCCTAGCCATAAGCGATAAAGCATAGTGGTCTCTTTTTGGCGGAGTCCAGTTGGCATACAGAGATGCATCAAAGAGGGCAGGTGGTAGTGACGATTGCTCCGGTTGGTCTGGCTACTTGGTGTGCACCATAGAGAGAGCGTGATCTCCTGTGCAAGCACTCGAAGTCTGCTGGCTGCGTCGGACCGTGAGAGCGGTATGGCCTCTTCCTGTGTGTCGTCAAGAGCTGCCCGAGTGGCATTATCGGCGTTTTCATTCCCTATGACGCCGCAGTGACTTGGAAGCCACTGAAACGTCACGTGGTGTCCTTTCTCCTGTGATGTATGGAGTAAGTATCTAATATCGAATACGAGCTGTTCGTATGGCCCGCGACGCAGAGCTGATAGCACAGATTGTAGGGCTGCCTTTGAGTCACTGAAGATTGACCATTGTCGAGGTGACTCCCGATTGACGAAACGAAGTGCAGCACGAAGAGCAGCTAGTTCCGCAGATGTCGATGTCGTTGGGTGGTCAGTCCTGAAGCTAATGGTAATAGCTCTTGCGGGACAACCACAGCACCGGACGAACACTGGAGGTTTGTGGAACCATCAGTATAAATATGCACACTGTACGCATACCTCTCGTGTAGAAGAAGCAGAGACAGTTGTTTCAGCACAGGTGACGACAGCTCAGATTTTTTCTTGATTCCTGGTACACTGAGATGTACTGTGGGGCTAATAAGACACCAAGGGGGTATCGATGGTTTAGATGCAGCGGTGAAGCCCGAGGGAAGTTTGTCGTTGTACTTGATGATAGTTTTAGAGAACGATGCTTGGCGCCGGTCCGAAGGTAGTGTTGCAAGGTGGTGATAGGGGGCACGTGCAAAATTTCTGATGTGCGTTCTCAGGGCTTCCACCGTAATGTGAGTTTGCATCGGATGGTCCCGAGCAATCGCAATAGTTGCCTCTGTTGACGTGCATCTGGGTAAACCAAGGCAAACTCTGAGTGCTTGAGCTTGTTCTGCCTGCAGAACACGAATATTTGTCTTGCAAGTGTTGTTCAGTACAGGCAGACTATATCTTAAAAACCCGAGAAAGAGAGCTCTGTAGAGTTTCAGCATTGCGTCTACTGACATCCCCCATGTCTTTCCTGTCAAGTATTCAAACAACTGGGAAGTTGCTGTCAGGCGCCGTTTCATGTAGGCCACGTGTGGGCTCCAACAGAGGTCTCGGTCAATGATTACGCCAAGAAACCTGTGGGTTCTGACATAGGAAATGGTCCGCCGATTGATTGAGATGAAATAAGGCGTCATTGGTTTGCGAGTAAATGCCACTAGTGCGCATTTTTCTGGTGATATGCTGAGACCTTGTTTACACAAGTACCTCGCTGTCAAAGTTGCTGCTCTTTGAAGCCGCGCACGTATCTGAGGACGTGTGACTGCCGAAGTCCAGACACAGATGTCGTCTGCGTATATTGAAATATTGATGGTAGTTGGTAAGTATTCAGCAAGTCCAAGAAGAGCGAGGTTGAATAGCGTCGGGCTGAGAGCACCGCCTTGAGGAACGCCTCTGCTCGTATAGCGTCGCGTAGTCGGGCCATCGTCAGTTAACACAAAGAATGATCTTGCAGATAGGTAACTTGCAATCCACAAGAAGACTCGACCACCTAGGCCAACCGTCGCAAGAGCATCGAGAATGGACTCGTGTAATACGTTATCGTATGCGCCTTTCACATCTAAGAATAAAGCTGCAGATAAACGCTTACGGGACCTTTCGTGCTGAACATACCAAACGAGATCAACTACATTGTCGATGGAAGAGCGGTCACGTCGGAAACCAGCCATGGAATTCGGATAAATCTTGTAGTGTTCAAGGTACCATTCTAGGCGGCCAAGGAGCATCCGTTCCATTACCTTGCCTACACAGCTGGCCAGCGCTATTGGGCGGTAAGAGGTAAGCTCGAGTTGGGATTTGCCCTGCTTCAAGAGTGGCACCAGGCGGCTTACCCTCCATTCGTCAGGAACGTTTCCCTCCTGCCATGAGGAGTTTTAAAGGCTCAACAATTCTCTCCGTGCAGATTCTCCAAGATAACACAAGGCTCGGTATGATATACCATCTGGACCCGGAGATGAAGAGCGCCTGCAGAGAGCTAGTGCCGCCTCGAGCTCCTCCATTGTAAATGGAAGGTCCATGCGGCAATCCCGGGAATGGGGGACGTCACCTCGGGCTGGAGGATCTGGACGAGTCGCTTGGTCGGCGATCCTAGCACAAAAGTCCTCTGCGACATCGATGTCTTGCCGCCCTTGGAAGAGCGCGAGCACCTTAAATGGAAAACGCTGTTCCGGAAGGCAACGCAGACCTTGCACCGTTTTCCAAATGTGAGACAGTGGCTTGCGGGGGTCTAGTGTCTGGCAAAACGTTGCCCAACGTTCCGATGCTAATCTATCCATGTGACGTTGGATCTTCTTTTGCATCCTCCTGGCCGCCCTAAGGTCATGGATTGATTTCGTACGCCGATATCGACGTTCCGCCCGGCGACGAAGTGCTCGTAGTCGCTCTAATTCTATGTCGAAGTCGTTTCGCTTGGAAGAGATCGTCATCATGCGGGTGGCGTTTTGCATCGTACTTTTAATTGTTTGCTCTAACCCGGATGGTAGGCCCTCGCGGCAAGCATCTTCCATATCAGATTTGAAGGTGGCCCATTGAATGGTCCGAATGGTCTTCCGTGGACCAGATCTAGACGACAAGCCTGTGATGTTAAGATAAGTGGGAATGTGATCACTCCCATGCGTCTCAATGTCTGGAAATCACTTCACACATTTGGCGAGAGAGTTCGAGACGAAAGCAAGGTCGAGGCAGCTGCCGTATGTGACGCCTCGAAGAAAGGTGGGGCTACCATCGTTCAGGAGAGTAAGGTCATAGTTGTAGGCGATGCTTGCTAATCTTCGTCCTTTTGCATTGGTTCTTGTACTTCCCCATGCCGGATGGTGTGCATTGAAATCTCCTATGGTGACCCATGGGGCAGGACACACACTCAAGATATCTGCTAATCTTTTCGTTTCAAAATTGCTTGAAGGCGATATATACACGCCTATGAGAGTAAACAATAGTTTGTTCTTTTTAACTGTGATGCATATATATATTGATTGTCGTCGTGGGGCGGAATTGGTTGCAAAACATATGTAAGTTCACGACGAACAAAAACGATGATTTTGCTGCATGCACCATTTGTTGAAGACCTAATAAATTCGTACCCTGACAGTCTGATTGGTTTCGACAGGTTGGGCTCACAAATGACGATGAGTGGAAACGCATTGGTGTACACAAACTGACGAAAATCTGAAAGGCGTGATTTTAGCCCTCTGGCGTTCCACTGGATGAGGGACGCTGCCTTGACTTCTTTTCGGAAGGATGGGGTATGGGTAGCCATCTTTCTAGTTGAGGGATTCAAGCACTGGGCTTAAGGCGTCCAGCACTTTAAGTGTGCTTCGAGCAGATGTTGTCCCCATGTCCACTAAAAGTGCTCGGATGGCGTCCATGAGGGAACGCAGAACCGAAATGACTTGACGATCTGTTTTAGGTGCATCATCCATGACTGGAGAAGGCTCCGGTTGGACGACGACCTTCTGAGGTTCCTTGGCAAGGGAGCGGCTCGGTAGCGTAGGCCATTCCTCTAAAGAAAGAGTCTTATCCGCTTCCTTCGTGGAAGTGGTGGGCCTTTTCGCGGCGCGACTAAGTGGTGCCGCAGTGGAGTGGGCACTATCACTTCGAGCATGCGCCTTCTTTGAAGACGTACGACGGTGCCGACGTCGACGCCGACGCCGGACTACTTCGGATGCCTCCCTGTGTGTCGAATTGTCTCTGGACATTTGCTTGAGAACCGCGCGCTCCGTCTTGATGCGGGGGCAGTCTTTTGAAGAGGCAGCGTGAGGGCCATTACAGTTGGCGCACTTCAGAACCGTGCCACCGCAGGTCTCTTCTGCGTGAGGTTCAGCGCAACGGGGACACAGTAGCGAGTTCGGACACACGCCCTTGACGTGTCCTAGCCGGAAACACTGATGACACTGAAGCGGCTTCTGGATGAATGGTCGAACCGGATGTCGGAAATGTCCGACTTTAACGTGGGATGGTGTACAATCCCCCTTGAAAATTACTTTTACGCAGCGCGTATTCCCAAGGCGGCGCACTTGCGTAATGATAGTGCCCTCGTTTGCCGGCTTGATGAGGCTAGGTAAGTCATCATTGGGAATGGCAATGTCGATGTCATAAATTACACCGGCTATGGATGTATCGTCGGTCAGGATAAAGGGGCGCATTTTGATGCCGCCTAGCTCCGTGATTGCTTGAAGTTTTCCAAGCGCACTCACGTTGTACACGTCTATGGCGAGTATATTCTTCCGTGGATTTATTCTGATGTCTTTAATTTGATCTGGCACCGCACATTCCAGAAAAAATGGATAGGGCTTGCCTGTTCAGTAGTCGTAGGTTGCTTGAGGGTTCTTCCGGCATAAAGATGATGACGTGTGGCCAGCGCGCAGGCCTTGACTTCATAGTCGTTGTACTCGCAGGAGTTGACGGCGATGTGTTGACGATCTTTCTCTTCGCCCTCTTGCTCCGGACGGGTATGAAGCTGTCGTCGGATGAGTCGTCTTCCGACATAGAGTACAGCTCGGTGTCTTCGGTGTCGCTGAGGGAGCCAACTCGCTTCCTTGCGGTTGACGGCCGTGATGACTGCTGGCCAGGGGGGCCTCTGGAGTGCTCCGCGTCCATGGCCGCAAGACGGGGAGGGAGGCACCTCGAAAGGCGAAGATTTCCCCAAAAATTCAGAGGGCACAGAGACAAGTGTTCTATCAAGAAGACACTTCGTCGTCGTTCTTTTGTGAGCTACACCACTCACACAGCCTAAGACGTGACGCACACAGCAGTTCAAGCGAATGTAATATAAGAAGTGGACGAAGTTTAGTCACGACGACGGTGATGTTTGTCGAGAGAAGAGTGGTGAAGACATACAGGGTGTTTCAGCGAACACATTCAAACATTTTTACAGGTTGCCTATGGCAGATAGCACACTTCTAATTTATGAGCTTGTCTATTCGAAGAGGCGGACGTTACTTGCACAAAAAATTGGAATGCATAATTGAATCAACAAAAATTCCCTAATTACGTTTCAACTAATTACCTCATGACCCATACTGCAATTTACACATTATAGCCGTGGAGTTCGCAAGACGGATTCACATGGCACGAACTCTCAGAATGACACCAGGTTCCAGGTAATAATTCTCAAACATTCTCGGGATTAACCCAGTGATAAACACCGGGGCCGCACGTTTCATTTTCGCTGGTTAACCATCTGTATGGAGTGCCTTGTCAGTGATTTTCCTCGCTGTCGTGGTGCACGGCGCACAAACGGTGATGGTCTCGCGCGCGAGCTGTTGCGTTTGTCTCGTTTGGCGCAGTGCACGACTTTGGGCGCTGTGCACGAGAACACCTGACTAGTGGTTTAATTAAGTGCTACACGAACACTGAGGCAGACACAAGCGGATCACACAGCATTATCGCGCGCTGATACGCAGTAGAAAATGACATAGTTTCGCTTTCTGCACACGCGACTGCACGACGTGGGAACAAGCAGACGAAACCGAAGTACATCTATCTTGCTGCGGTGCGAAATATAACAAAGACACGCAGACATTCGGTTAGTAGGTTTGATTATATTGATGAACTTTAATTTGTCGATTGAAGCAACCGATCCAACAAATAATTGTTTTTGGCCTTGAATAATTCTCAAAGTCACGTGGCACTGAGAGTGACATCACACAACGGCGATGTACGTTGCGCACTTGCGTTATATACGTCACTCTCCGGCTGGGAGCGCGGCGCCCGCAAGGAGCAGAGCAAACGACATTTGGTTTGACATTTGAGTTTTTTCTAAGGCGCGTAGCCATATAATGCTTAGCAGACATGATTCTCAGCGCATATTGTATGCACTTGTCAGCTCAAAATGGCCAGACTTGGTGATGGTTCCTATGAGGGGGTGAAATATAATGTATTGTTCGTATAACTATGCTTCGGCTCAACTTTTCTAGAGTCTCCACCCCGATTCTGCTCACAACAATCTGTAGAATCATGTCGCAGTAATTTTGTTGACCATTCTCTGCCGTTCTTTTCCCGAGTATCATTTATAATTTCAGGTCCAAAATGAAATAACCTGTATTGTGCCATTCCTAGCTTTAGGCGTAAATAATTTCTTGGACATAGCATTCTCTCACTTTACGAAGAAGGTAATTTTTTAGCTGCCTCTGTAAACGTTCGCGTTCCATGAGCTATTTTAAATTTCTATTTTAAATTTTAAAATAAACATTTAAATTTAAATGTCTAAACGAAAAAAATACAATCAAAATACATTAAAGAAAGGCGGAAGAAAGAAACTGTAAGCAATCCCTTATTTGCTGCAAATTTCGCACAATATAAAGAATGGAGGAAGCAAATACGGAGTAAACATATTTTTTCCTGCACCGTGCAAGTTGTCACGTGTTTGTTCTACAACTGAAAAAATAGCGTACAAAACATATGGCCAAAGAAGCATGTTTTGCAGTTCACCAAGAGCACTAGTGAAGTGGTGTACAATACTCAGTTAAGTTGCGGTAAGAAGTATATAGGCCACACGGGATGAGACTGTGCGAGAGCACAAGCTGGCTGTTGAGAACCAATCTGATGAGCGCCTTGCCTTTCATTGCTAACAGTGCAAATGCAGTTCTCTTTCCCATAACACCACGTTTTAGAACACGCGCGCAGTAAGCTTGAACGAAATATCACTGAAGCGTATTTTATCAATTAGGAAGAAAGTAATTGCATCAGCACGCCATCACTATCACTATTCGAAGAAGCAGTTGAGTTTATGACAGGTTCTGTGTGATTTTCTGATGACGTGCGCACAGATATACTTATGCCTCCAAGTGAGTAAACACTCACTTGAAAGTCAGAACTAGTCCTGGTTTCATGTGTTTCTATTTCATCTTTGTCTAGTTCGCGCCAAATGTTTTTTGAAATCATAATTGGCACATACGGGGTAATGATTTTTGAGTTTAACGGAACGTTTAAAAATGATCTGGTGCAAATAGCATAACCGTGCTTGAGCTGGATTATTGGAAGAATGGGACATAACTAGCACGATAAATGTAAACAAACCATCAACTAAATAAAAAAACACACTAATTACCTTCCATAATAATTACTTTACAGCACATATTGCTATTTACGAGTTGTAGCAGGTGATATCGCAAGAAGCATGTATTGCAATTCATTTCCAGGATGACACCAGTGTGAAGATAGTCGTTCCCAAAGTATGGAACGAAATACATGGGCTTTCCGGTTACTTTCGTGCGTGAATGCATGATAGAGCCTTTTGTTAAAAACGTACGTGGATCAAGAGTCTATTTTCAAACACACGAGTTTCATAGCGCACATCTCGAAACTGGTATAACACGATGGCGCATATCTCCAAAAAGCTTTAGCATTGCATTTCAACTTCTCGGATGATGCGCTAGCTATACGCAGGTCCGATTAATGCGGACGGGACTTATGTGGGTGCGCCAAAATTTCCGGCATCCTCAAAAGGTTTAACAGGACGTGTAGTAGATGAAACGACATCGCACATGCGCCACTTCGCTGACCATAGAGAGCGCGCCAGTGAATTTACATCCCTTTCAGGTTGCGACTGCGAAGATTTATGGTAACCGGCACACGCTGTGAATTCTACGTTACATGACATTTGTTTGTGGGTTGCCGTTGTCACAACTCTGAGGAATAATTTAGTCAAGAACGTAAGACCTGGTATGAGAAAATTTATTGATTGAATAGCGTAGCAATATAACCCGCATATGCGCCATGGCTAAGCATATAGCTTATATATACCAAAATATATATACAGAGCCCCACGGCGACGCCGACAGCGAAAATTCGTTTGGAGCGTCCACATATTGGCCATCCCATTAAAATAATACACGTGGCCCGACTTGTTGGTGCGACGCATCATGCCAAGGAACTTCTGCGGGGCAGAAGAATCATCGCCTCAGCAGATCACAGCCGTTGCACATTGGAGGCGTGCTAATTAAGCGGAGTCGCTAGCGGGAGTTGCCAGCAGCGCACCTCGAAGACGAACGACGGGAAAGCGTTGGGCTTCGTCTGCGCCGAGGGAAATAACACACCCTGTAGTGCCTGCAATGGCATCGCACAGTCACCACTGCGCTTCCCGTAAACAGCCGCGCCAGTAAAAATTACATCACGCTCAGCTTTCGGCAGTGATATGGAGTCGCGTTGTCAATACTTATTAGTCTGAGAGTGTTTCAGGTAAAGGTCATGCACGGCCAATGTTGTGTATCTGTCTTTTGTTTGCGGACGCAGCCCCTCTCAAAATTCTGAGGCATAATTTAGTGAAGAAGGTAATACCTCGTATGAGCAACCTGGGTGGTTGAGAAGTAGAGCATTCATATACGGCCATGCACGGCATGTGTAAACAAGTGGCACACTTAAACATTTGCGGAGCCGTAGGGCATTGCCAACGACGACGGTGAAAATTCGCAGGGAGTGCCCATGTGATTGCCATGGCAATAAAATCTCAGCGCTGAGACTAGTGTGATTTTGGTGTGCCAGCATTAAAACGCAGACCGATGCCCTTGCTTCGCAACCAAGGCGATTGAACGTGGCGTTGACCGTCCGTCAACTTTTAACAGCTTCGTCGTTTTGCAGTCAAACGCGCTCAGCGTCTCTGTAGATGCTCGAAACCTCCAAGGGCGAGTGGCACACGAGCCATCGATAGCGGAGCACCAGGACTACCGCGGCGCCAACAGCGACAGGGCGAATCCGCCTGCAGAGTCCGTATAACCGCTATCGCGAAAAAAAAATAATCCTTGGCACGTGTATGCAAATCTGAGCAACTGAATTATCAAGTAAAGCAAAGCTGCATCACTAAGTTCGGATATTTTCGGAAGCAGCAGGGATATGTTTGCTGGATGGTCTCATTTATGCCTTTCACGCAGGCGGGATTGCATGAACAGGCTGTAAAATGTCACCTATGTAGCCGTAGAAACTTATGACTGACCTCTACATGAAGGATACAAAACTCGATGTGAGAGGCAAAAATTACGATTTGCTGGCTAAAAAGAACCGCGGATAAGTTTTCTGTGCGATTGAAATATACGCAAGAGAGCCTTTATTTTTATAATTCTTGATAATTACATTTCAAAACAGAAATTCTGGGCCTTGGCTGTTTTTTGATTAACATTTTATATCGAGCATGCCACCGCATTAAAGTGGCTATTGAACTTGTCTTAGCATATTCGCTGTAAATTGTTGAGCCCAGCCATCAGGAATTGAAAATGGTGCCAACGGCGCTCCAACTCAGTTCGCTGCGATGCGGAGCCCTCTTATGATGGAGCTAAAAAGAAATTCGCCGACGCTTATGATATACACAATAATGCGAAATTTAAGCGCAGCTGTATACGTCTTTAATTTCACAATATATTGGCTGGCGTAGAAAATCTGTCTCGTGCGGCAGGTTTGCAAACGAAGCGAAGGATGTGGGGCCCTTCAAGCTGCGTTTATATCGCAGATTTTTTCCCCGCATTCCACACCACACATTGTATTATTGCTTCATGTATGAATATTTAAAAAATGTAATCATTGAACCACTGTGGTGAAATAAACTTCAAACTTCAAAGTCGGGTACGACTGCCTCGCTAATCTGGTGATCGCGAGCGCCAGCGCGTGGGTGACGCGTGGACGCGATTCAGAGCACCCGCGGCCGACAGACCTCCCAGACGACGCGCGCTACTCTGACGCCATCTCGTACGCATGGTTGCCGCAATATGCCTTTCTTCTCACGCTTTCGCCATACCCTCCTCAGTTTTTAGCCTCATGGTGCCGCTGCACCTTCCTGTCCGCTTACCTCCTCGTTCCTTTCCGCTCTCGCTGCGTTTCACTTTTTCAATCTTTTGCTGCGCTCGTTCGCTCTGTTACGCCGCCACCGACGGCACCGACTATCGCCTCAGGAACGGTCGCCGAAGAGCTGGGCTCTAAGCAGCAAGTCGAAAAAACGTTATGTTCCTCCCCAAACACTAGGAGAAGCCACGTGACCGGAATTTTGACAGATTTTGGTCGAGCTCGCAGCTGGAAGGATAAAAGCACCACTGAGCGGTAGTGTGCTGAAGCACGGCGCTCTCAATGAACCAGCCGAATGTTTTCGAAGCGGCCGAGACCGACACGTCGATTGTAGCGTTGTAGACAAACAGAGAGAGTGATCGCGGAGATGCAAGTATCATTTTCTGCAGCTCTTTAGGGAGCATGACTCAGCGCCTTTATTGAAGACCTGTGCGAGTTTATTGCCGCCTGGTTAAGTCAGACGTATTGAGTACTTGCCGGTGAGTGTTCTCATATGGTCTGCGCACTTTATTTGAGTTTCGCACTGCTGTAAGCCGTAATAAATTAAGAAAACGTTAGTATCACTGGAGTGCATTTTTTTTATGAAACGTTGTGCCGGCGTGGCTATGTGGAGCTTATAATTTCTGTATTTTAGCAACAGAACAGTTGTCCATTTCACGGGGCTCGGAAACAAGTCAATATCGAGTGATTCGAGTTTGCCAGCGCGCATAACTGTATTTTATTTGTGGCTTTAAGGGGAGGGAGTTCCACCATGTTTCTTTGTGACGCAGCGTGGTCGGTATCAGATGTCAATCAAAGAATAGCTCGATACGCAGCTTGCTTCGTAGTTCCGAATTTGATTAGGAACGTAATATGGGGACCGAGGTTAGGTCCATTAGAACAGTGTGCGAGTCAGCGAGCGAAAGACCTGAGAACCATTCGGGCTAATGGCAGGAGCCGAAGACCTTTTCTTTTTTTTTTTTTTTACAGCGAAAGCTGTAAATGGCTAGGCGAAACGACAACGGTTTGTCCCATGTTTCTCTAAACGTCTCCATTGGCTGCGCCGTCAGTTACGTCGTTCTCTACGTCGCACCCAAGCGCGCGCGCCATTGGCAGCGCCGTTAGTGACGTCTTTCTCTGCGTCGTACCTGCTCTGCCCGCAACGCCGGATCCTCGGCTCGCCGTTGTCGCATGCGTTCAATATCTCGAGTTAGCTCGGCGTCGTGGTTAGCAGCATCCGCCCGCCATGGGCGTTTGCGTTCCACTAGAAACACAAACATGTAACCAATAATTGAGAAACGCTTCAATACAGCGTCGGGATTAACCCACTGCTAAACACCGGGGCCGCACGTTTCAGCTTCGCTAGTTAACTATCTGTACGGAGTGCTTGGGCAGTGTTTCTTTTTATTCTTCCTCTTCGAACCTCACAGCTCACAGCATGAGGCACGATACACACGTGCCGAAGTGCGCAATAAATAAAAGGCGGCCGAGGAAGTTGGCAATGGTTGCTAGAGTAATTATCAGTGGTTATATCAGAGTTACAATGCATTAACCTGACTCGAATGGGTAAGTTGTATACAACTATATATGGGTAGTTTATTTTCGCCAAGCATGCGTCGTTTCGTTTTTCCCGACGCGTGTACGTAACTGGTTACATTTTTGGAGATGAACCACGGATGGCCTAAACGACAAAAATTTTGTCGACACCAGGTCTAGACCTTTTCACAAATATCCGGTCTACCTGTACCCATGAGTACGTCCGTATCGTATATTATTTATTTATTTTGAAGGAATAAATATGGCAGTCTCACCCAAATAGCAAATTATTGGCAATTATCGAAATGTTTAACTGTGCGCTTGAAATGCTCGGACGGTATTCTAACTGCACGCGAGGGCGACATAGTGGCGCAACGCTGCGCGCAGGGCAACTCCAGCGGTGCAGCAGGGACAGCGCGCCGACAGCTACCAGGCGTCTCAGAACGCTGGTGTAATGGGCGCCGCCAGTGGCGTGGCAGGCGTCGGACGTCGAATTTCGATGTATCTCGCGATGATATAGACGAGAAACCGTCGGTGGTATAGGTAGGTCCACAGTGGTGAGAAAATAAAAACGCGCGCGGCAAGTCAGGATGCTGTGAGTGACCAAGTTTACTATAGAAGCGGCAGGAACGTACGGCATTCGTTCGAATGGATCTGAGACCCACTTCTTTGCGGCAGCCGCAAAGCGAAAAGCAAGTCAGAAGTGTCTCACGTAGTCTCGTGACCCGCATCACGGTATGTTTTGTTTACCGCTGTCGAAAGACAAAGGGAGAGAGAGAGAGAGAGAGAAGCTATATGGGACTGGGGAGTGGTGTGGAGACTCCGAGCCAAGGGAGTAAAGGCGTACACTCTCTCGTGAAGTCCCCAACAGAACGGTGGATCTCGGGAAGTCAGGGGGTGCTACGGGATGGCCGCATCCCTCAAGACGCGCGGGTCGCTGTGACTCACGGAACGGGTCTGCCGGGCCTACTCTTTTTTCCCACCATAGTGGACGTACCTCTAATCGGGACCCAGTGAAATACTGGGTAACGTTAGCCTGTCGTTTACTACTCACAGCAGAGCATACACACAGCATCTCTGCAAGAACGCTAATGTGCTTAAAGTGTGCGCGCAGATGGCGCTCATGTCAGCAATTTTCAGAAAGGTAGAACGTTGTCCTTGCTCCGCTACCAAGGTCATTAATGGAACGTAGCGAGTCGGTGCATTATCTTGGCTTCGTACTTCTAACGCGATAGCCTTGAGGGCCCCGTGTCGCCTAAAATCCGGTGTCGGTGTCGTTGTCCGTTGGAGAAAATTAGGTTTAAGTATATGTACATAGCATGCCTTTCTGTATGACATGCATTATATGCGGGTTATATGGGCCCATTATTTACCACTGAAGTTGTTCATACCTAGTCTTACATTCTTGACAAACTTGCTCCTAGGAATTCTGAGAATGAAAGCCCAGAAACAAATGACATGAAACAAAACACAGGACACCGCATGCCTTTTATGGTATATATTCTCAGACAGAAACATTAATAGGGAGAAACAATAACAGAAGCCTGAAAAGTGATACCATTTTTTTTTTTTTTTGGTGCGGCTGTGCACAACCTTCGGTATTGGCTCATGCAAGAGGCCACGTTTCTACCAGAAAGCTTGCATTGGAGCGTAGCGTTCGCTGCCAGCGTTTCCGGATAAGCATTACGGTTGCATAAGCTGCAGTTGCCGGGAAGCGTAATAAGGAGTCAGGGATCTTTGATTTCTATCGCTTTCCAGTCTTGAAGGTGAAGCTTAAGCGTCCTCTCATTGTAACAGCGGAACTGTTTAAACCAGCCGTAATTTGTGGTTCGTGGTTCGTATCAAGAAACTATCAAGAAATAGAAGAGAATAAACTTTCTTGCCGAGGTGGGATTCGAGCCCACGTAAACCCGGTCCCAAGGCGAGCGTCGTAACCACTAGGCTATACAGCCACTTTTTTTTTTTTGATTGAGTAGGCTATACAGCCACGCTTGCAGAACATGATTTTATGCGCACCATATAATGATGATGGCCATATGATTGCGTTCGATTGTCGTTGTCTTCGTCCACAGCTATCGCGTTCGCATGCTCGTGCTCTGCGAGGTGAAGAGGTTTTGCGCGCTAGAGCGAGATAGAGAGAAAGACGCATTCACGGAGCGGGTCTGCGGAACGCGTTGTCGGCATGGCAACGCGATGTCGGTGTTGCAATCTGCGCTATGCAACGTGCAGTGAGGGCCGTAAGTCCGAGATGCGTGAAAATAAGTTATCATCATCATGCGTGATAGGATGAAAAGATCTCGCGAACTTCCAGAAAACGCTGGGCTACGATCGCCCAGCTTCGCTGTTCCAAGCGTTGCGCGGCGGAGTGCAAGGTTAAGCTTTTTTTCTTTTTTGTCATGAAGACGCACTCCGCGTCTTTGGAAAACCTCGAATACTGCACCTGCGAGCCACGCATTATTCGTAAGAGGGACTGCATGAAGACGGCACTGGCGGTGCAATGGCGTGAATGCACCTCGAGCGTCCGTCAAATTGGTAGCGCATGTGAAACGCAAGTATCCGGACAAAGCTAGGATATAGTTGGATAAATGAAGAGTGAACGTGAACGAAGTGAATATTGAACGAAATAAACCGGATACACTAAAGCGTCTGCAAAGTCTTGGGCAGATACCGAGCAGCGCGAACATAAACCTCTAGGACTACCACAACGTGTGGAAACTCTCGTATACAGTTTCGCTATATTTGATGTACAATTTGCTTGGATTTGCATGCATCTGCAATAGATTTTTTTTTATTCGCGTTAAAGAACATCCCTTGCAAGAGGACATTGCAATGCACACGCCTCAAAATACCTTACGAAGTTCAAGATTTTACGAGTTGGTGTCCGCTATAACAGATACGGTCAGGGCATTCGCCTCAGGCTGCATCGCCGAAGAAGGACATAGAATCATCGACGGTCGAGTAATCCGTCCGCATACTATCACGTGCTTCCCGGCACATCTTGACTCCCAGATAGATTTCCTCCCCAACCCCAACGACATCGCACACGTCCAAGCGCACGCACTAACCCGCCGCGCAGACGCGAACGCGAGTGGAGCTCTTGTTGAACCTAGGCTGGTCGAGTTCCGAGACATTATTTCCACCTTTAACGAGGTAACTAAGCACTACTACCTTGGCCGGAGAGTCCACTCCCCCCCACGGTAAACTAAACAGACCACAGGCTATCACACTGCGCCTGCGCATGCTTCAGACAGGATCGTATCCACACTTGACTTTATTTCACGCCATTAATCCAGACGGCTTTAGTCCGGACTGCCAGAGCTCTGGACAGATACGTAGTTTCGTACACATGCTCTGGGGATGCCTCTCGTTACAGAGAAGCCCGAATAGTTGCACCGAAGAAGAGTGGAGCTCTGCGCTACGGATTTCCGAGCTTTCACGTCAAGTAGAGAGCCCACGATGCGGCGGTCAGGCTAGGCCTTCCCGTCCCAGCGTGCATGGAGCGGCCCGCGGCTACTTTAGCTCCCTGAAAAGGGAGCATCGGAGCCTTGTCTGTCTGTTCGCGTTAAACAACATCCCTAGCAAGAGCACGTTGCAATGCACATACGTCAGAATACCTTACTAAGTTCAATATTTTACCAGTTGGTGTCCGCTGTAACAGATACTGTTGTCTACAATGAAATCCGAAACAACCTATTATGCTATGCATATACGTACTTTCGGTGGTTTAAAACCAAATCTCGCCTCTAACCTTAGTAGGCATGGTATGTACCATGTCACCTCACGAATTATGGCTATCAAACACTGTAATTTTGTCTTCCGAAATGTATTCAACAAGAGGAAATTAAGAATTCATAAATTGCGTGTGTTGTCGAATGACGCCACAATTGCTGAAGATCTCAGTGATTTTTGTATGATGCACTAGTATTTGTTTTGGTTACTGTTGGTTTTGCTAAAGGTCACGCGCGCGTTCTTTGTGTACCATTGCTTTCTGCTTCTTGTGTATCTTGTTCGCTAGTTGCGTGAGGGGGTTAGTCGACCGGCCGTGTAAGCAGATCTTTCTCCACCTCACCTAACCATGCATGCCCATTTCCATGTGCAATATGGCTCAATAAACTCGAACTCAAACTTTTATTCTTTATGTTACAAGTTTCTGTACAAATTGTGCTCAGTATTTTTACGCGAACGTTGCATTCAACACTAACGACAATTTACAAAGTATATTTACGAAAACAACTCCAGCGCTTGCCAGTTCAGCCGACAGCTCGAGACTCAGGAGCAGTTCTTCTTCATCGGGGCGCCCGCACGCATCGCTCAAAAGAAACACGCAATGTGCATGTAGCAATATGCACTAGGGATGCGCTTTAACGTGTGCAGAAGACGCAACCCGAAATCCATGTTTGGGTCTCTTCTGAAAATCAAAATATCAGTAAAAAATGAAAACGTAGGTTCATTAACTTTTTTACTTATGTATTTTTTAGGAACTCTTTTTTTTAGCATGCGGATGTGCGAGTGCCTGTATGCAATAAAGGTTAAATGACACCGCGAGTAACCTGAAGCTTGCTGCTGACTCTAACCTACTTGACATTACCACGTAAAGGTACCTACCTATCGATACAGGGGCCTATCCGGAAAACCGTTTAATCAATCATTGGGGAAACATTGTTCAGCGTGGTATATTGTTGCACTTACTATTGCGGCTTCTATGTTGCTCTAAAGAATTCTATATAGGGCTCTCGTAGAGCCCGGGTTAGTTTTGTTACGCCGGCTTCGCCCGCAACCTTTAGACAAGAGTGTTCGTACGACTATAGTAACACTCTATCATATTAGTTCTGTGGAAGTCTGCTAAGTGGAGGAAAATGCATGAGATGGAGCCGTTGTCATATCCATATGAAGCTACAAAGGAAACCCCCTACGGGTTTTGGGAAAGAAACTTTCACAGTTGAAAAAAAATCGTCCCTGTTCTGGGGGTCTAACCTGGGGCGAATACTGTTGCCTGGCGGTCGCGTGCTCAAAGAGCGGGCTAGCAGACTGTACAGTGAGGCTGAAATATTTCACAAATCGATGCACAAGGTAATTGAAATTGGCAAATCAGTTCTAGACTTCCGTCACCTTGCTGGCTTCAGCAAAACAAAAGCTTCTGTTCTAACGAAATCAGTTAAGCTCGGCAATATCGCCACAAACGCAATTACAACACACTTCTATATTTCTCAGGGTATTGCGGCCTTACCACTTCAATAGGCGAACTAGGAGGCAGGCCGATTCTTTTTCTTCTACATATCGACCCATACATAGCAAACAAAGTATATGGTTTCGAGATGGAAAGGGTCATAACAAATTAGGATTGCTAAACTTGCTAAAATTGTTCGCAACGATACACAAAATATAGAGGAGCGTAACCTGGAACACGGACGTAGAAAGAGCACGGGACAAGTGCTGCTACAGTGCTCTCCCTGTCCCCTTCCTTCGTCTTTTATATGTACAGAATATGCACCAACAAGCCCTGCTATAACTACTGGCAACGATAAATATCGCAACAGCTCCACTTGGAACAAGAAAGAGCAAAGAAGACGCATGACGCCTGCTGACTAACAATTCAGTTTATTACATGACTTACTGCAGCTTTAGTGCGCAACATTGCCACTCCTGTGAACCGCGTTCGTTACACAGGTTGTAACAACTAATTGGACAACCAGAATTAGAACCTGATGGTACAATATTAGAACCAAGATTCGTGCGGCGTCGTACCTATCCTATAAATAGGCCACTTGGCAATTGCTTAGAGCAAAACAAGCGTGGCTAGCACAGACGTCGTCAGTTATTGTTATTCTGAATGCCTACACTATTTCATGAGTTCCACATGTCCGGCGTCCTGGTTCCTTGTTGCTGTTGTATATGATGCTCTATAGATTAGAACAATAGCTGAAAAATCAGAGGCTTGAAAGTTAGCTTCCGCCTCTTAAGTATTTTGATCTCGGACGTACGCGCTGTTTTCCACGATGAGCAAAACTGTAAGGTATTTCAGGAAAGAACACAAGAATCACAGCTCGCCAACGGTCTTCGAGATCAAAACATTGGTATTAACATATAAAAAGCACACACATATGGTGTATCAAACAACTCTCGTCTCTCGAGGCTAAGGAAGGTCGTGCTAAGTTCACTTCGTAGGATGTTTCCTGGAGGAAGCGAATCAGAGCTTTTGTATTCGCTCCTTAGCGTATATTCTTTCTTTCATTGTTGGTTCTCGTTGTCTCCTATTGCCGGCATAATATTTTTTTTCAAACGAATTGCCATGCAAATTGCGAACTGTAATTTTTTTTATAATGAGGCAAGCACTCGTGTTTGTCGACCGCGAATAAATAGCACGAAAAGCGTGGAGCAAAAAATTCAGTGAGAACACTATGAGCAACCTTGGAGGAGAACAAAAGAACCGAAATACAGCCCGTTTGCGCAGATTTTTCCTCGCGCTGAAGAACTTCTTCCCTTTGTGCCTCCCTTATAATGATCAGTCAATGTACCGCAACATTCGTTGGTCAGATCATTTAAGGCGAGATTACGCAACGTGAAAAGCCAAAAGGTGCGAAGGAATACTATAAATATATATATAGGTTCGTTGTATGCAAGAAACTTCACGGCATGAGCTAGAATACAGTTCTCCTGCCTGCTTTATCAACCTCCTCTCGTCTTTTGCGAAGTACTTCGTATTTCGCTCCTTCCGTCTAGCTCAATCATTTTTAGACTTTTTGTGAGTTGCATATTCTTCTTTTTATCTTTTTTTCTCGTCAGCCTTTTCTCAAGTTCTGAACTAGTGCCGAGTAACAGATTGTTTCTTGTCCCTTTCCTGGAACCAAATGGTTCCAAACGTCACGACACATGAGACCTGTTTCTAGAGGAGAAGGAAGCTCCATAAAATAAATTCTTCCAAGTATAGCTTAAACGAAAGCAAGCGCCACTCCTGCCCGATGGTTTTTTTCGACCCTTTCCTTTACAATTTGATTTCTTTCTCTACGCGCTTAACGGAACTTTACCGTTTCGAATTCACGCTTTTCATTAGAAAAACTAAAAACGATCGATAACCGCTTCGAGACAAAGCAACGCAGCCTATACAGAAATTATCTGTCACCGCGCTACAGGACACAAATTACCTCTAGCGCAATGAGAACCCACTTGCAGACTTCTGTTTTTTTTTCCGGAATAGCTATTTATGCTGCCTTCGTGGCTCTGTCCCTGAGACCCAGTGAGTCTTCTCTCGCCAGGCACGTGTATCTCGAAGCCATCATTCACGAATATATACGGGCCGTCGCTAATGCGAACTAGATGACCTGAATTGCACTTTCCCTCGCGCAGTTTTTCCATTTGTTTCAAGCGCCCCTGATAACGTGCGCTGTACCGGCTCTAGTGAAGAAATCCCACATGTCGTTTTTGTTGCTTTTTTTCGTTTTGTCCCGAAATCAAGCTGTTGCTCCGTGCTAGACTATACCATTAGGCGAAAATTTGATGTGCAACATAATTAGCGCCTTAATTAATCGTCTCTACTAAAGACTACATGTTGTGTAAGTTTTGTTGACTGTACAGCAAGGTACTTTAGGTCCAACCGATTGGTAAACCTTATCGCAAAATCTGCCTTGACTCCAACTACAACAAAACTGCAATTATCGACCTGAGCTACTGTCACTAAGTACACTGCTTTGAGCATTGATTTTAGGTGCAACATAATTACATGTTGGACTGTTTTCGCCTCAATTCTTTATATTTTATTTTGTTAAGTCATTTTGCATATGAGGCTGTTCATATAGTACCAAGCTTAGTGAAATCGTAACATAGACATGTGAATAATTTATTCCAGCTTTCATTTCTTGGAAAAAGTTCGATGAAACGATAAAGTAATTAGCAGGGAGCGTCTGTTATACACTGGTACAGATCGCCGTCAACAGTTCGTATTCATACTTCATCTCGAGGAACGTGTGCTGATTGCTGCGTACACAATGTACCCTTTATAGACAACTTTAGCATACAGAAATTTCTATTTCTTTCGAAAAAATAAATAAATAATCATCAGTGTCAACTCCACTCGACATTTCAGTAATGCTTAGTCTGCTAGAGAATGGTTGTTATGAATGAAAAAAGTCCCTTTAGACTGCACTTACAATTTCGCAGCAGCATCTGTACTGCTATAAATATTTAGGTCTAACAGTAACGAATAACTTTTCGTTAAACTTGCACATAAATGATATCTGCTCTGCCACTTCCCGGGAGCTATACCCGACAAACTTAAGACTGCCGCGCCTAGTGTTAAACTACTCTCTTACTTTTCCTTAATTAGACCAAAAATTCAGTACGCTTTCATAGTTTGGGACCGTGAGACACAAATTAACATTAAGAACTTAAAAATAATTCAAAGAAAAGTAGCACCGATTTATTTACAGTACATTTATGACTACTGACTCCCCCACTGCAATTACTAACCGCTAACGGCACTGAACTATTACAAATTCCAACAAAGAAAAGTCGAATAGAGTTTCTTTCAAACTTATATAATAATAGGGTAGCCTTAGACACCACACCATACGCATCCCCCTTGATAAGCAGACCGACTCGTCAGCACTACTTTCATTCTGTAACACAAATTTTCGCAAGGACTGACACTTTTTGGTACTCTTTTTTTTCACAAATAATAGCTGCAGTAGAGTAGCTATCTGGGTCAGTTGGTACAAAAACCAGTGAAAAGACGAAGGACAGAGAAGAGACGTGGCACACACAACGACTCGACTACCAAGTGCACTTTATTTAAAAACCCCGTCTCCCAGGAAAAACCAGACGAGCATGCACAGCTCAAAAGCCGACATCCATACACAAACTAATGTTGAGTGCAAAAGGCCACGTTGCTAACGCCAGAACGATAAGAAACTAAGTTCCTTCTGCATCTGTGAGATAGAGGTAGAACTGATGCAATTATACCCTTGCATGTTGATATGGTACGTTTCGAGAGTCTTGCCCTTGCCCCTAGCAAGGATTTTAACATTGGAAAAAAGCGGGACGCAGAAGCATTCCCGACAATGGCGAGGCAAATTTGCTCCATCAGAGGTGTTCAAAGAATTGTAGGGCTCTCGTAGCCTCTCATTAATACACCGCCCTGTTTGACCGATGTAAACTTTTTCGCAATTCAGGGGAAGCTCGTACACCACATGTGTCGCACAAGAAATGTAACCGTTGTCAAGACACACGGGGGGTCTATTTCTGCCACACGCAACATGTGAGCAAAGGCGTGAAAGTTTGTATGGAGCAGAAAAAACAACTTTAACGCCATGCCTCACAGCAACTTTCTTGACGTTGTGGGAAGCCCTATGTACATAGGGCTTCACTTCAAGTGTTTTCCGTTCAGATGCTCTTGGGTCAGCCCTTTTTCTCTCTCGCCTCTTAATCTTTTGCAGCAGCGTTTCTGCCACTGCGTTCAAAAGCGCTTTTGGGAAACCAGCGGAAACCAAACGCTCGAAATGGTTGTCAAAACTTGATTGTATGCTGTGGTGGCAACTCTTTTGCAAGACATTACGAAAACAATTCATAGCAATCCCTTTGTTAACGACTTTTGAGTGTGCGGACGTGCACGGTAACAACGCCTTCTTACTCCTAGGCAAGAAGCACCAGCACACATAGCCATGGTCAAGAAACTTACTTCAATTTCTAAAAATCTAATCCAGTGGTTAGTAGGCAGTTCATGCGTAAAGCAGAGTGCACTCGAGTAAGCTTTAGAAACCGTTAAGACCTGGTCTACTAGGACGGCCAAGGAGTCATTCGGTAAAATACTTATAATAATCAAGAAATCATCATCATATCTGAAAACTTGGCACACACGTTTGTTATGAAGAGAGCCTTGAAGTATGTTGTCAAACTTCCCTAAAAATATCTGGCATAGGACTGGTGCAACACTAGCCCTTATACAGATTCCTTTCGTTTGTATGAACAGGGAGTCCTTGAAAACTACTACGGTAAAGGAAAGGTAGACTGTTAACAGTTCCAAGAACGTATCAACAGAGACTCCGCAAGCATTTTCGAAGGCGACTAGGCCATTCTGATCAATGATTTCACGCACCGCAGCAAACAGTTCACCATGAGGTATGCTGTAAAACAAGTCCTCTATGTCCACAGAAAAGGCACTGTTGGCACCAGGAATGCCGTTCCCGAGCACTTCACTACGCTGTACGGTTCACTACGCTGCAAGGGTCCTGCACGGTATAAGAGACTGCAAGTGAAGGTGCAAATACTGACCCACCAACTTCTGCCACGTGTCCACCTCTGTAAGAATAGCTCTTAACGGGCACTCAACCTTGTGGATTTTTGCAGTCAAGTACACTTGGAGAAGATTGCCTTTGTATTTCTTCACCTTTTGAGACGGGGCTAACAAATTGTTGGCCTTCAGGAAACTAATTAACAGCTTAAGACTTCAATTTTGATGGCTTCCGTTGCGTAGGCTGGAAGTTCTTGGCCACTGCAGCCAAAGCTTTCTCGCCGAAGGTGCTTGTGGGAAGGACCACAAACCCCCCCCCCCCCCCCTCCTTGTCCGCTTGAAGTAGAGTCAAATGGTTATCGATGAAGTGGTCCACGACAGAGTGAAGGTTACGGTTACTGCGCTTTTGTTGATTGTCATCTACCTTGCGTAGAGAGTCGATCCCTTCAGACAGACACCGTTGCTTCTCATCTTTGTCAGCTTTCTCTGCTACACGGCGTGCATTGGCAAGAACTTCATGGCCGCTGACACAAGGCTCAAAACTGCATTTGGGACCATTCTGCGTTGTTACCGTACTCGTCCGCACACTCAAAAGTCATTAACAGAGGGATTGCTATGAATTGTTTTCGTAATGCATTGCAAAAGAGTTGCCACCACAGCATACAATCAAGTTTTGACAACCAGTTCGAGCGTTTGGTTGCCGCTGGTTTCCCAAGAGCGCTTTTGAACGCAGTGGCAGAAACGCTGCTGCAAAAGATTAAGAGGCGAGAGAGAAAAGGGGCTGACCCAACAGTAGCTGAGCGGAAAAGACTTGAAGTGATGCCCTATGTACATAGGGCTTCCCACAACGTCAAGAAAGTTGCTGCGAGGCAGGGCTTTAACGTTGTTGTTTCTGCTCCACACAAACTTTCACGCCTTTGCTCACGTGTTGCGCGTGGCCGAAATAGACGCCCCGCGTGTCTTGACAACGGTTACATTTCTTGTGCGACACGTGTGGTGTACGAACTTCCGCTGAATTGTGAAAACGTTTACATTGGTCAAACAGGCCGGTATATGAATGAGAGGCTGCGAGAGCACTACAATTCCTTGAACACCTCTGATGGATCAAATTTGCCTCGCCATTGTCGGGAATGCGGCTGTGTCCCGCTTTTTTCCAATGTTAAAATCCTTGCTAGGCGCAAGGGCAAGACGGAGCGTGAAATCTCGAAGCTTCCCATATCAACATACAAGGGGATAATTGCATCAGTTCTACCTCTATCTCACTGATGCAGAAGGCACTAAGTTTCCTTCTTCTTCTTTCTGGGTTTTTACTAAGTTTCATATCGCTCTGGCGTTAGCAATGTGGCCTTTTGCACTCAATATTAGTTTGTGTATGGGTGTCGGCTTTTGAGCTGCGCATGCTCGCCTGGTTTTTCCTGGGAGACGGGGTTTTCAATAAAGCACACTTGTTAGTCGAGTCGTTGTGTGTGCCGCGTCTCTTCTCTCTCCTTCATTTTTTACTGGTTTTTAGTATTCAATAATAGCTGACTGGACTAAAATAATTGAAGCATTTCCTCAGCGTCCATGACCTGTATACAATTTGTGTAATTAAAGTTGTTATTTCGTGTATTAGTTGAAGTTGTATTATAACCAAGTTGTTTGTTTCCTTAATCGTTTATCTTATGTCCAAAGAAATTGTATGAAATGCGTGTTACAAACTTGTTTCATCCTGTTCTTTTGTGCAAATAATCTTGTTTATTCTACTCACTCTGCTTAAACTTCTAGTCTGCAGTATTTTATAAATAAATAAAATAAATAAACGTGTTCCACAGGGGACGGTTACATCTTTTGCGAGGTGTTCATCCTATGGGTTTGTGTGTCTATGTATGGCCACATATTCATTTACATTCAGTATGGTTGCCTCTAGAAATCCGCAGGCTCGTAGAGCGCAGATAGCACAATTTGCGTCTTTAATGCGTTTTGGGAGAAACCAGAGCACAACAAAACCGTACTGGAGCAGATGCTCTCACTGTTAGAAGTTTGTTTTTTCGCTGCAAAATCAATCAGCATGTTCCCTGAAATGAATACTCTTATTTCAGCCGACTGACAGAAGCGATTCATGTGTACGGTTACAGTAAGGTTTCGCTCGTAGTTGTTCCTTGATGCTTCGTTACCAATGCTTCATTGAAGCGCTGGAGCCCGTATGATCAGACATCCAACAAAGACAGACTCGGCTCGTTGCACTATAGGTGCGCTCGCCAGACACATGGTTGTTGACGACTGTGACTGTAGAAATTAGAGGGGTCATGAAGTTGTAACATTAAAGGGTCCCTGAAGCGGTTCGGGCGAACTTTGTAGACGCGTAGGGTACAGCTACGGTAAAACATTTGCACCACTATTTTTGTGTGATTTAAAGGGGGACATCGCACCTTGGCATGTACTTCCCGCGTCCACCGCACTGAAGTACGACCGCAAGTCATGCTTTGCATGCTAATGCAAAAGGAATTTGGGTAGAGTGAAGTCACAACACACCGTCACGTCAGCAGTTCAACCAATCGGCCATTGCGGCGTCGCATTAGTGGTTTCTCAAGTCTGAGGAAGTTTTCGTTCCTCTATGTCATAGCGCAATTGTTTCGTGGATTTGGAAAAATTTTCCCAAGCAAGGCCTAAAATGCCTAGATCTAGGGAAATTTCCCTAGGTTTAAAAAGAATCGAACAAAGCGACGCCGGTTCACGCTCGATCGGCGCCGCCTCCCACCGTTCAGGGTGGTGACAACCTTAGACCAGGCCCGCACCGCCCCTCAGCCATATTCTGTAGTAGCTGTTAAAGTGGCCGTACATGTGTGTGCATTAGTCAGTGCATTAGAGTGGGGCGCGGTCATGTTGACTGGTGTTTGTAATTTCCACTTTGCTGCACACCTGTTCACGAAGTTGACCTTTCGGGCTCGCTACGTGAGATGAAAGGTGCATGACAGTTTTATCGCTAAAACACCTCGTCATGCCCGTTTGCTGCGCACCTTTGTGAACCAGCTCAACGGAAAGGCGACATCTATTACTTAGATTTCGCCGCGACCTTTAACGCAGGAAAAAGTTCACAAAAACCTTGTTATCTGAGCCAGGATGCCCATATTTGTTTCTTAGGGTGAAACGGCTAGGAAAATCTTAAGAAATTGTATTCGAGGAGTTCTGGTCTTGCTGCAGTTCAGCATTTAAGCTTGCACTGATTATACCAGCCAGATTTAAGGAGTAGAATGGAATATGAAAGTAAGACGGCGCAGATGTAAACTAGAGCTAATCCGTTTTTTTTATTTTGATAAGAAGCATATAAATTAAGCTTTGCTTTGTCCATGTTCTCAATGATCTCAAGTAAAAGCGCTCAAGTCGCTCCCTGTGGCTTCAGGCAGGTGACCGTCTTGGTGAGCTGCCTTGACCTACATAATGGGTCCCAGGATGTCTTCCTCTGGTTTTACGCAAGTGACAGCTCTCTCTCTCTCTCTATATATATCTATATATATATATATATATATATATATATTCCAGTAAACATTCGATTACGTTTGGTTACATATGTCACTATGCTTCTCTTTCTCGTATTGCTGAACTCATCCATGATGCGTTGCCTAACAGAACGTAGGGCAACTGTTGTTTTTTCAGGAATACGTTTAGGCGCTATACGTATACAAACAGGAAATATTCCACTTTACTTCAGCGACAAAATGCTCACAAGCGGAACGCCTGGGTTTATATTTTAGGCTAAATAGCTGCAATGACGGTTTCGCTTTATTAGTGTTTAAAGGTCGTAACCTGCGCCTTGCTCCCTTCCTTTTCTCTTCCTGATAATGATAAATTCTGCGGTTTTACAAGGCAAAATCACAATATGATTATTAGGCGTAGTGAGGAACTTCGAAATAATTTTGACAACCAGGGGCTCTTTAACATGCACCTGTCTACGCACATGAGCATTCCTGCATTTTGCCCCCGTTGAAACTCGGGAGCCGCGACCATGATTGAACCCGCGAACTCGAGCTTGCTCTTTCAAACGCGCACAATGCCTCTGCTATTGTAAGACTGTTTTCGGCCACGTGCTCTTTATGATTTTTACCGTTCACATGCACAATTTGCATCGCGATGCATAAAGTGCGTTCAGTTGTTGGCAACGCTGCGATATTTACTCACCTTGTTTTGTCCTATATTCTATCACGGCATAAGGCCACTATAGAGTTAGGATAAAAACTTGCATGAGCCTCTTTGAAGGATAACTTCTAAAACCTTAAGTCAACACCAGATCCGCAAACTTTCTTTTTGAAACAGATTTGTTAGCGTAAGCTAAATCATGGCAAGAACGACTACTTATCTACAGGGCTCGAAATTTATTTTAGTATTTCTTTACTGTAAGCGTTCCACTTCTGTTCTTAAGGTGCGATGTAAATATTGGTATGCGCGTAACCATACCAATTGCGAAAATGAGACATTTTACAGTGTCAGCGAGCGCAGAACTTAAGTTCCCGCTGTCCGTCATAGCGCGCTTTTGCGTGTTCCGACAGAAGATGGTAGTGAAAGCGGACGTGTCACTACCCTAGAAGAGTGGCATCGAGGCGCACTGGAGCATGCAAAATTGCAGCGCAGATGGCGGAAGTGGCCATCGAAGCAAGAGGAACACTAAATATGGCCTCCGAGGCGGCATGACACGCCACGTGAGTGAGTTTGGAGGCCATTTACAGGCCATGCTTCCGGCGTTGCCGTACGCGAATGCCTTGTCCACGTGGTCGCCGAAACAGCTGATCGCTTTGACTTGCTCCAGTCCCAGTGCAGCCTTGTACGGCATCATCAACAATGACTTTTCCGCCTCTCGTTTCTCTTTCAGCTGCAATCACATAAGCTATTATCTGTCCATGGAGAAATCTCGGTCATAGCCACAGTGTACGAAAATGAAACGCTGCGTGCCAGTACTCAACGACAGGGAGCGCCGGCGTGCACTATAGCGAGCATGGCGACTGCTCGCGATATCATATCGCTGGTGCTATGTGTTTCAGTACAGACAACAAGAAACATAGTGTATATATTTGTGCTAAAGATAAAGACAATTCTTATGAAGTTTTAAAAAGTCTTGATGAAGTAAACGAAAGTGTTGTGTTAGCGCAACATTGTGCAAAATCGGTCGGCTAAACTTGGGGCCTTTAAGGAAGGGAGGATGAGAGTACGTTGCGCCACACTAGAAATACGTGGAAGCCGACAGTAAGTCGTGGTTGAGAGCCGTCAGTAGTAACTCGTTGAGCGACGATGCCGCATGGCGCCGCAGAAAGTCCGTCGAAATTGGTTCCTTGGGGTAAGGCATTAACGAGCGCGAGTACAACCTTATCCCACCGTCTTGTACGAAAATCCGCTGATAGTCTGGGACCATGAGAATGCTAGCGCACCCTGTGTTTTCATTTAGACACACACCTATTTCCAGGCAGGTGGTCCCTTTCAAAGAAACGTGCCGTCGTCGTTGCTGGGCTGCATGCTCGCTACGCTATGACTCTTACAAGTCCTTTATTCAAATCTAACATGTGTGCAGCTATCAAGTTCAGTTATTCAAAATACCCCACAGGGCCGAAATAGCATAGAGTAAGGGGGGCGAACAAGGATATTATTGTAAGGAAATCCATATATATAGCACAGAAAGGGAAAGCGAAAGTTGACGTGTGGCGCAGCTGCCGAGTGTTCTTGTGTTTCTATAAAGAGGCCAGACACCCGTTACAGAAAACTGAGCTGAACTCTCTGAGAATGCTCCGCAATAAAACAACGAATACTATTTACTGTTTTATATATTTAATGGCATGGTAGAAGGCGATGTTGACGCTGGGATATGGCACCGGCTGCTCATTGACTTTTGAAGAGGTGGTACCGTTACATAATGTAGTTTTGTACCATTCTTCACGTACTAATGTAGGAGAAAACGCGGAACAGTATGTGCAAACATAACGACGTTATCCCACAGTAGTAAAAGCAACAGCACGACAATCCGAAGAAACTCAACGACGGCAATGTAAGAGCACCAATATCGCATAAGACAGTGACATTTACTTTGTCAGTTCCTCCGCCAGCCTCTATAGGGATACCAAGTCGGCCGCATTCCGATGGGGGCGACATGAAAAAACTCCCGTGTACCACGCATTGGGCGCACGTTAAAGAACAACAGGTGCCTAAATTATTCCGGAGTCTTCCACTACGGCGCGCCTCATTACTCATCATGGTTTGGGCACGTATTTAATAACCAAGAACACTAAAGAGAAACATAGATCCAATTTAGCCAGATCAAGAATTCTTTAAAAACTTTATTGATGTTCCTTTTGCGGTAATTGGTTGAATATTATAAGCGATAACGAAGGTGGAACTTCTATTTTTCTTTTTATCACGCCGAAATACCAGAGCCGGTGCGTCAGTGTGACGCATCGCTTCAGAATACAATGCAGTCCATATTTGCCAATAGAAAATTGGCTAAGACCGAGTAGACCCCAGTCCGAATCTATGACGTCACGCCGAGCTGGTGCAGAAACTTCAAGTCGGCGTCAGCCGCTTCTCTTTTCTATTTGTGTTCTTTCTTGCTCATGCAGCGTCCTTTCACGGTTAGAGTGGATTTTCGTAACCATGCGGAGGCGCCGCCGGTCATAAGGAGGCACTCGGCGACCGGCACAGCAGCTCGGCGGTGTTTTGGCGTGGTGTTTTTGCTGCGACCTTACGCGCTTTCTGCACTTCACCTTGCGCAGAGCAGCTCAAAATATTTTCAGGAGCTCGACGAACGATGCCGAAGGCCTGTTGTGTACCGCACTACCGTTCCCACTGCAGAAGGGCGGACGAAATGGTGCCGTTGCTCGCTTTGCTCAGTGACACCTAATGGCGCGAGAAGTGGAAACGAATTATCCCGCGGCAAGAAACCAAGAGCTTTTGTTGGTCTCTTGGAAGGTTTCGCGAGTTGGAGAAGCGTTATCACCTGGAATGGCATCATTCATAACAATGAGTGCCGTGCAAGGCACTTATGTGACGCTGCGGCACCAAATGGCAAAGCTAAGGGTCGGCGCCATTCCGAGAGTGTTAAAATTCCGCTAAATTCTGGGGTTTCACCTGCAAGAACCATGATCTAATATGAGGCACGCCATAGTGGGTAACTGCGGAATAATTTTCACTACCTGGGAGTTTAACGGGTACCTAAATCTCAATAGACGAGCGTTTTTTTTTTTTTTCATTTCACACTCACTGAAATGTCGCGGCCGCAGCAGGTATTGAACCGGTGACCGAGCTTTGAAGCGCAACGTCTAGCCATGCACTGAGCTACCGCTGTGGGTATTCCACATGTGTTTGATTGCCCGGAACTGGGCTTTTTGTGTCTGTAAACAATCCGGTTTTCTTCGTCTACGCTTCATCCAGTATTCTGATTATATTCTTGTTGACATTACCCATTAGGCGACCACTGTTCTAGAACTAGTACACTTGGTTTCGCATCCCTACCTCTTGAACAGTTGAATATTTCCTTATGGTAATTTTCGTTTCTCGCACCCAAAGGTCATGCACACACATCCTAACACAGGGTGAAATCGTCTACTTCGTCCATATGTAATAATTACCCCTAATTAAAGGAAAACTGCGGACTCACGACGAATTGGGCTGAGTACTGGCTTTTCAATTATTTCTCCTTGACTGCTTATGTATTTGCGTTGTGCTTTTTACGCCGTTTAGTACATATGCTAAGAGCGTTAGAAACACTCTTAACACTGTTAACGCTTAACGCTGTTAAGAGGGTTAGAAACACTCTTAATAGCGGTCGAATCTGCAACGTTGTTTCAAAGAACGAGACACGCATTCAAAGTTTGGTGTACTAGAAGATTACCAAAGACCAAAGTGTGGTGTAATGTACAATTTGGCGTTAGCAGTTACAAATCGGCGCTTCATTTTTCGGGTGTGTTCCAGCATGAGTACAGTTTTTCTTTGAAAGAAATTCATTTTGTCTTTTGCGTGATCCTCTGGATGGAGTTGGGCAGATGGAGGAAACATAGAAGAGGACATTGATATCGGGATTGTGTCGCCAGAACACGCTGAAGATACGGGTGAGGAGGAAGGTGACGCCGACAACGTCTATGCTTTCTCCTTGAACGACGTCCGCGCGTATTGTATGTTAGCGAAGCCTCCAACATTATTCCACCAAAATGGTTTCATCGCAATAGCGTTATTGAGGACACCTTAGCCGCACTCGCCATGCCGGCGTCGTCGATGCCGAGTTTCCTTGGTGTCACTATATGCGTGTTGGACGCTCATGGCGGATGGTCACGGCCACTACCCGAAAAAATCCGAAAGCAGCTGCGATGCCGATCTTTTTCACGCCCAGGTATAGTGGAGATGCGAGAAGTGCACAGCCACTTTGTGCCTCGAAAATAGGCTGATCCCAAAAATTTCATACAAGGAGGCAGAAACGCAATGACAAGGTCATTGGCTACTGAATACCCATACGCCCAGTGTAGTAGATGTAGCACATCATTGTAAGTTGAGAACGAATAAATATTTCTCGATAATTTTTGAAAACATTATATTTGTATTATTCTTTCATAAATCACACATTCTGATAAAAATTGCATCGGCAGTTATTACATAGGTCATAATGGATTATTAGAAAAAAAAATGGATCGGGGCAAGCCATGTATTGCGTATTGCAAACTTGCAGGCGCTAGTTGGAATCAACTAGCGCGAAACGTGGAGTAATTGTAGATCGTTGGTAGAGGCCTTCATCCTGCAATGAACATAAATATAGTCTGTTGATGATGATGAGAGAGAGAGAGAAAAGTCATAAGGGAAAGGCAGGGATGAGGATAATCATTACGTTGGTGACATTCCCCATGCGCAGGATGAATGAGTTTTAATTTCATTAAAAAAAAACCTGGTGCACCTGGCCCGTGCGCGAGTTTATACCACTCGGAGCATGGCTATATATAATTGTAGGGTTTCTATTACACATGTCTCGTAAGGTGCCAGGTCTCTTTCGTTTCTCAAATGAAGTATAAAGCCTGGTTATCCGTACTTGTATTGTCTGTTACAACCGCATTTGTTGTGTGTAGGTACATGTGCGCATGTCAGTTTTGTTAGTCTGTTCTGGAAATTTTAGATTGCGTCCGTGCTGCTGAATGTGGATGCTGTGGGTTATAACAGACTTGCCGCACTACAGGTGGACCCGTTTCTCCAGCGAGACTAGTTATGTAATCGCGGCAGTTTCGTAAAACTCCGATAAATATGCCATTGTCGTTCAAGTCATGCTGACAGCAGCAAAAGTGTTTAGTAAGTGAGGGACATTCATGGGTAGATCAATAGGCACACGTGCAACGCGCCTTCGCAAATGTGACAGGGCCACCAACCACAACAACGAAGCGATTGCGATACAAGTTTCTGCCCTCTAGAGCAACAACCTGGTGAACGTTCCGAGACACCAGCCCGAAATTCTGCTACCTCCAATGCCACGCTGGTATCGTTTGTTCCGTCCAGCACAGAACGTAGCCTCTCCTCAGGGATACGTGGTGGCGTGACGTAAAGCCGTGACGGAAAGCTTCAAAGCCGTCATGTGACGACTTTGTCACGTGATGCCCACTCTCCTCGCCTGACAGCTGCGATTTCTGCCCCGTATGAATAACACTTAAGGAACAAAGGTGCTGCCTATGAGTCACAGAAAATAACCTAGTTTCGGTCATCTTGTGTCGATGTTTGAAATCTCACTGCAAACAGGGTATCAACTAGTTTGACTGTAGTCTACAACAATGATTGGTATAATCGAACAGTTTTTGCATACTAAAATTATTATCTGCAGCAATCCCTGTAATGACTTCTCTGAGGTACAGGAAGACCATCCAGAATGCGGGCAGTATGCGATATTTGTTTGTCTTGCCCGACCTCTGTGAACTCGTACCAATCATTGCACTGACCCACCCATGTTGCACCTGTAAGTTTGCAATGGTCTTCAAGCGCCTACGACTATTGTGGTTCTCGTACGTGTTACGCCAACAAACCTAATGAGTTTTAAAACGCTTAGGTGTTTTCCTTCCACGGAATCTCACGTTTCGTGTATAAGAGCATTTTTATGCTTGATATTATTGTCATATTATTGTGGTTCGCATCATTGCTTGAGTGTTTCTTTGTTGTGGGATATTTTTTGTTCACATTCTTGCTTAAAAAACGTTTTTGCATGTCGTGTCGTTATTATTCCTGTATGTAATAACGGAACTTTGTTTAAACTATGTTGTATTCCTGTTAATTTGTTATATTCTATACTGTAGATTGTGTTCTATATGTTGTATATATGCTTATATCTTGTATGTTGCAACTGTGTGTCACATGTACTACATAATAAAGAACAATCAAGTGGCCAGCATCGTGTGCCAACATCTGCTTATATCATGTCAATAAAAAAAGGAAAGGCGAAAGGTGTTCAACCGCTTCGCTCTATATTGATCTTTCTTTTTTTCATCAAGTGACAAAAAGTATGTCCTCGCTAAGACAAAGGCGTAGAGAAACAAATTCACGCATAAACTCTTCTGGGAGTTGTCTACGTATGCGTAAGCATTGTACCACTTGCTCACCTCCACGCAGCCCGGCGTCATATCAATGTTATGACACTTGATCCGACCAGCATAATCGACAGCGCTGCGGCGACAAAAACTGCTGCAGGTGACACCGCCAGGTGCGCAGCTGATGACGCTCCGATCATGATAAGCCGTTATCGCTCTTTAGCGCCTCATCCATCCGCGTCGAACCATTATGAACTGTTATCAACCGTACTCCGGAGGCGGCAGCGTATGGCGCGGTCGCGCAGGCCTTATCTTGATTGCACTCTGCGATGGGGACAGAGTGCGTCAAGTGCTCATAGCTTCATGTGCGCTGTGTTCTCGCCGCTTAGTTCGCGTTGAAGCGAGAGGCAGCACGAAGGCCAATTTGCTCGCTGCTGCGAGCCCTATCTTGAAAGTGATCGTCTTACGTGATGGGCGGACTGGGCTTCCTCGTTCCGTAGTCATGAAAATGCTTACGCATTTAAAAAGGAGAAATCCGGGCAGTACTCCTTCCCAGTTGATGGAATGCAAGCTATAAAGTGAAAGCGCTGCGGCATAAGTTTGGCTCCTTAGGATGATAGCAGAAAAGATTGCGAAAACACAGCTCCACATACACACGACGAGGCAGGGACAAACACTTTCCCCGCACATGTGTGCGCACGCGCGTGTGTGTGTGTGTTTGTTGTATGTATGTATGTATGTATGTATGTATGTATGTATGTATGTATGTATGTATGTATGTATGTATGTATGTATGTATGCATGAATGATGTATGTATGTATGTATGTATGTATGTATGTATGTATGTATGTATGTATGTATGGATGGATGGATGGATGGATGGATGGATGGATGGATGGATGGATGGATGGATGGATGGATGGATGGATGGATGGATGGATGGATGGATGGATGGATGGATGGTTGGATGGATGGATGGATGAATGGATGGATGGATTATGTATGTATGTTTGTAGCCGGAAAACCACGATGCACTTCACGCAAGCGTTCTACGTGTTCTGACTATGGTAGCTAAGCGCACATAAGTCGCCAGACACAGAAAAAAGCAGACAAGGAGGAAAAGAGTGATACTTGAAGCTAGAAGAGATCGGGATGAGTCCCAGCGTTTGGAGAAGAGGCCAAATGTCATGTCATATACAATACGATGGAGTACATTACAATACCTTTTTATTACATGCAATGGATTTACACAACCTCTTAAAGGTTGCAGGCAGACGCGATGTCCCTGTGTATTTTTTTGTCCCTAAAAGGTTGCAGAAACTGTGTGCTCGAATTTGTGCTTCCAGCAAACAAGGATGCCAAACAAGGCATGACTGCCCCTTCGAAAAACCCCCTTAGAAGTTGTCACTACATCCCCGTGTGATGTGGTGACGTTTGCATCGGTCGGAAGGATCATTGCGTTAGTTATCTACTTAGGGAGCATGCTCTAAAAGTAAACAATAATTAGGTACGCCCATTTTGTGGCGTACGTCACTGCATGTGGCTGTGAAACACGACTTCGGGAGAAAAAGATTCTAGGCACCAGCAAAAGCTGTACATCTCGGGTGACCTTAGAGAGATTTTTATCAAAAATAATGTCTATACCTGCACCAGCGAAGCTTCATAAGCCTGCACTCTGCACATGCGCATACTTTATGTCGCGGTTTCTTCTCCATGTGAAGTGATAATGTGACGGTATACATGTGCACCAAAATAGCACGTATATTCATTTTTCTTGCGCTAAGTACTGTAGGACGCAACAGGGACGAAACGAACACTGCATATGAAGCGGACAAGAAGTTACACAGGTGAGCGCTAACTACTAATGGTTTATTGTCAGATAATACCACAATATTTAAAGCGCACAACGACGTATTCCAAGAAAAATTATAGCACACCAACTAGCCCAATTCAAAGCTCTTCTAAACAGCACGAGATGGGTGGCCACCCATATTGATGGGTGGCCAGTGAATAAAGAGTTGACAGTAGCGTCCGTCCTTTTCGGTATTGTTGCTTTCTCTGTGGCACCATTTTGCGCTTAGCTCCCATAACCAGAATGCAAGACCAACATATCGAACAATCCGTCCTGCTGAATGATAGTTCTCCTTGTCGTTTGGAAGAATTCGCTAGAGGGAGCGGCAGTTCGCGTACAGTGCATACGCAAGTTGATGTCTTCCCGTGTCGCTTTGGCGCAACTTGCGATGATTCGTATTTTTTTCATAACCTCTCGTTGCTAGAAGAAGCGGTAGTAGAAGCGGTGGCTGCTCTCAGGGGCAGGGTCAACACCCTCGAAACTAGGGTCGCTCTGGGAGAGTCAACCCCCGGGTACTCGAGTGTGGTTAGAAATGATCTACCCTCAGAAAGGGAGGGTTTTAGACGCGGCTCCGCCTATAAAACGCCAAGCAAAAGCTCCAAACATGGGGGGTCAGCATAACGGATTCCTTATCTGGCAGTGGAACTGCGCCGGGTTCCTGCCGAAAAAGGCAGTCCTGCAGCAGTTCGTTCGTTCACGTGAGCGTAAGCCGCACGCCATTTTATTACAGGAAACTCTTAGGGAGACAGTTTCGCTGCAGGTTTAAAGGTCTCACTCCGTCTTTGGCACAGGCAGGAGGAGAATTTGCTTCCTCATGTCCAAGCGATGTTCTTTTGCCGTACACTCCATGCGCATGGATCATATCAAGGTCGAGCATTCGTTAATCAGAATCATTCCCAACGCGTGGCTAAAATCCAATATATTTATTATTTACATATACAGTTCCCCCAGGGACCAAAGACACCGCTTCGCGTCCCTCGTGACGAAGGCCGCGGGGCTGGCGGTGGGTTCCCCGCTGGTGGTGGCGGGCGACTTCAACGCCCCGCACCGCGAGTGGGGCTACCGGTCGTCGACCGCGAAGGGGAGCGACCTCTGGCAAATGGTCGCCGATCACGCATTTGTATTCTTGACGGACCCAGCCTTCCCCAACAGAAAGGGCAGTTCGATCACCAGGGACTCCACGCCTGAACTCACCTTCGTGAAGGGGGTGTGACCGGCCTCGTGGAGTAACCTGCAGGAGAACTTGGGTAGCGATGACTTCATCCTGGCTACCTCCTTCGAGGTGTCGAGCAGCCCCCCCCCCCCCACCCCCCGCGAATTTAGGGTTACGGATTAGGACCTTTTCCGAAAAATCCGGGAGGGATAGATGGCGGATCCCACAGACTTTAAAGAATGATTGTTGCAATTGAAAAGGGACGTCGAGTCCGCCACCAAGACGGCCCGCATGGACCTCAAGGTGGACAGGATGAACAGCCGTCTCGCTCACCTCTTCGATGCCAAGGCTGCTCTCCTGGTCAGGTGGAAGGGGAAACGGCTCAATCGTAGACTCCGTAAGAGGATAGCAGAACTAAATCGCACCATTGAGGAACACTGTCGCATGCTCCCTATGCAACAGTGGGACGAACTTTGTAATTCGGTCGATGGGCAAATGCGCACGGCAGGCAAGTGGAACCTCCTGTAGCAGCTCCTAGACGAATCGGCCTCCACCTCCAACCAGAGACTAGCTATGGATAGGATTTTGCACCAAGCCAAACTGGAAGGCTCCACCGTGCAGGACATTATCCAGTCGTTGGCCGACTGATACCTACCCACAGGCCCCTCGGGCGACGCGGACTATCCCCGCTACCGGGGTCTCCAGCAGGAGGCCCTGGACACTCATTTCTCTAAATGTGAGGTACAGGGAAGCGCTTTTTACCCTGAACTGGCCGATGGACCCCGGCGCCGGACGGAATTTCGAACAGGCTTCTTCGCAATCTGGACGAAAAGGCCATCTCCACGTTAATGGACGAGATCAATCGCGTGTGAGACTCGGGTGACGTCCCGGACGATTGGAAGCTCGCGTTGGTAGTTCTTATTCCAAAACCAGGTCGGACTCCCAGGCCTAAACAACCTGCGACCAATCTCGCTCACTTCGTGCCTGGAAAAGGTCGCGGAACACGTCATCCACAACCAGGATATCTAGGTACATTGAGGAACGCGAACTCTTCCCCTACAACATGGTGGGCTTTCGTCCGTCCCTGTCATCTCAGGACGTCATGAAACTCATTCAACACCAGATAATCGCGAGGGACACCAGAGACGTCAGGGGTATACTAGCGCTGGATCTTCAAAAGGCCTTCGATAAAATTTCCCATAAACACATCCTCGATTCCATTGCGGACATGGACCTTGGATCCAAGTTTCACGGGTCATCAGTTCGTTCCTTCGGGGCAGGCGCGCCACTCTCAAGGTGGGCGAGGTAAGTCTGATCCCTTCGAGCTGGGGAAAAGGGGCACCCCTCAGGGCTCGGTTATCTCGCCGCTTCTTTTCAACGTCGCCATGCGCGGTCTCTCCACCCGTCTGTCCGAGGTGTTAATGTTAATCACGCTCTTTTCGTCGACGACATCACGGTGTGGTGCGATGGCGGCAGTGAAGGCAGAGTCGAGGAATCCCTACAGGCGGCGCTGAGCTGCACGGAGGATTCCTTGGCGGGCACGGGGCTCCGGCTCTCCCCATCCAAGTCAAAACTCCTTTTGTATCGACCGACCAGGAGGGGGCGCATCCCCAAGGGTCAGGTGCCTCTCGAAAAGACCGACATCTCCATTCGCACGGCCATCGGGCAGGTGATACCCAAGGTGGAGGTCATCTGCGTACTCGGTATGCTCATCGAGGCAAATGGTTGTAATGGACAGACGATCGCTCGTATCGCCACCAAAACGGACAACATAGTCAGGCTCATCACTAGGGTCTCCAACAGTCGTGGAGGGCTGGGGGAGGACAACCTCCTCAGGTTGTACCACGCCTTCCTAATGAGCCACATCACGTACGTACGCGGCCGCCGCGCATCGCTGGCACGGATACGAGAGGGCAAAGCTCGAAGCGCTGATGCGCGAGAGCATCAAAAAGGTGCTCGGCATCCCCCTGGCCGCCAGCACGGAGAAGCTCATGCAGCAGGGAGTCCACAACACTCTCGACGAGGTCGTCGAGGCACAGCAGACAGTCCAGGTCGTGAGGCTCTCTTCCTCGCCTGCGGGGAGGCGGATCTTGGAAGCGCTGGGCTGCGATCCCACTGCCGTCAGGGAGAGGCGGTGCGCGCTCGACGCGGAGACGCGGGAGGCCATCACGGTCTCGCCGTTCCCGCGCAACGTGCACCCGCAACACAATGTAGGCAGACGCAGGGCCCGGGTGGCCGCACTTCTCAGATCCGTCGCTGGAGATCCGCGATCGGTAGCGTTCGTCGACGCCGCCCAGTACGGTTCATCCGACCGATTCGTGGCGGCCGTGGTAGACCACAGGGGCAACCTCCTTAACGCCGCGTCGGCGCGGGGCTCGTCTCCAGCACTGGCGGAGCAGGTCGCGGTGGCCCTCGCCCTCCGGGACGGCAGCAGGGGGCAGGTCTACACGGATTCCGGGGCGGAGGTCAGGGCCTTCGCCACGGGTTCGGTCTCGAGGGAAGCGGCCTCCCTGCTTTGCGGCAGGAGCGTGTTCCCCCACGTCATCACTTGGTGCGCGGCCCACATGGGGCCTCGTGCCACATGGGGCCCCCCTCGTTCCCAACGCAAACGAGCTGGCCCACGGCCGCGCGCGCGAAATCACCAACCACGCCGGGGAAACGCCGCTCGAGGGCGCGGACGTGGGGCTCCACAAGATACCAACGTAGAACATGAACCAATAGCCTCAGAGTTTTTAAAAATAAATGACGAGCAAATAATAGAGATCGCAAACAACATAGAGAACAAAATTGAGGCATTTCCTACAGCAGTCTGCGAATATAACGAACGGGTGGAACGTTATGCAGCATTAAATAAGACAGACACGGCAAAACAATTGTTGGATTGGAAAGAGGAAACCACGTAAGTGGTGGAACAAGGAAATAAAACAAGCTATAGAAGAGCGTAAAGAGGCATCTAGGGCTCATCGAGAAGGCAAAAAGTTGGGATTGCAAGAAGAAGAGGTGCTCCTTAGATGGAGTACATACCGAGAAAAGAAAAGGGTGGTGGGTGAGCTCGTGCTACAAAAAATTAAATGTGCAAGTGAACGTTGCATGCATAACAATCACAAAAGAGACCAAGGCGCACCAAAAAGATTCTGGAACCATATAAAAGCACTCGGAGCTCTAACTAAAAACTCGCAAACGGCTATACGGGATGAAGACGGTAACAACTACGAAGGAGACGATGCGCTGCGGTAAATCAAAGACCGTATTAGGGATAACTTCGGCACGAGAAAAAGTGTAGTTCAGACAACGGATCCAGCAACAGCAGAGAGGTCTGAGAGATCAAAATTTAGCATAGAAAGCTTTTATTGGGAAAAGGCAGCAGAAAATGTCCCTAACAACACGGCAGCAGGACCTGATAAAATCCCAATACACCTAATCAAAAACCTCGGTCCAAAAAGGAAGGCACTGCTGACTAATGTCATAAAGCACGTGATTAGAGCAAAGAAAATTTCCATTGGATGACATGAAAGCAAGATGAATCTCATCTACAAAGGCAAAGGAGATAAGGATAAGACGAGCTCGTACAGGCCAGTTACAGTAACGTCGGTGATATATAGAATGGCAACGCAAGCCATAAAATTAGAACTGTCGAAGTGGGTGGGGATAAACGATGTTTTGGGGAACTACAGAATGGGTTAAGGCCAGGCAGACGTTTATAAGATACTATGTTTGTACTAAGTCAGTGCATAGAGATTTCAGTAGCTCAGAAAAGACCTTTATCGATAGCATTTCTAGATATTAAAGGAGCTTATGACAACGTAGACAGGGAATTGTTATGTGATATTCTTCAGCACGAAGGAATAGATGGCGATTTCGTGGAGCTGTTTAGGGAGATATATAGAGACAACCAAGTACAAGTGCTATGGGAAGGTCGAAAAGGTAATGAAATAGTGGAAATTCACCAAGAATTGAAGCAAGGATGCCCTCTGTCACCATTGTTGTTCATGCTTTACGTTAAGGGTATTGAAAGACGACTGGAAGAAAGCGAATTAGGTTTTGATTTATCCTACATGCGTAATGGACAAATGGTGCAACAGAAGGTCCCTGGATTGATGTACGCAGACGACATTGTACTACTAGCGGACAATAAAAAATGATTTACAGATACTTGCGAATATCTGTGGGAACGCAGCGACAAATCTAGGCCTTAAGTTTAGCACAGAGAAATCAGGGATTATGATCTTTAATGAACACACGAGTAACTTCGTGGTGTCAATTCAACAGCAAGTAATACCCATAGTGAAGCAATATAAGTACCTCGGCGTACACATAAACGAAGGAAAGAATTACTCAAGGCAACCACCAAGATAATCTGAAAATAAAGGGGAAGCGGAATGCAGCAATAATCAAACACAGAGCACTGTGGGGCCACAATAAGTATGAGGTGGTGCGTGGAATCTGGAAAGGAGTAATGGTGGCCAGCGCTAACATTCGCAAATGCCACTATATGCTTAAAATCGGATATATTGGCGGGTTTGGAAGTTAACCAAAGATCAGTAGGCCGGTTGGCTTTGGGAGCCCACGGTAATACCACAATTGAGGCAGTGCAGGGTGACATGGGTTGGGCCTCTTTTGAAGTCAGAGAGGCACAGAGCAAAATTAGTTTTGACGAAAGGCTCAGGAACATGGATGAAAATAAATGGGCGGCTAAAGTGCACAAGTATCTCTACATGAAAAACGTCGACACAGAATGGAGGAAGAGGTCAAAGAAGTTGGCAACCAAGTACAGGATAATCTAAACTGAAAATAGACAACCAGGAGTCATCAGAAAGAAAGTGAGAGAAATAGAGATCGTGAATTGGATGCAAAGAATGGAAACAGAAAGGACAATAGAGATTTACAAGAATCGAAAGAAAGAAATTAGAAGGGAAAATATGTAGGATAGCACAAAGGGCAGTGCCTTGCTATTTGAGGCTCGAGCTGATTGCCTAAGGACCAAAACATACCGGAACAAATATTCGGAACTGGATGAGGTATGTGTATGCTGCAGTAAAAATCCAGAGACGACTCAGCACATCCTAATGGAATGTGACGGGATTCCACCCAGCGAGAACCGTAGGTAACGTGCAACTCCCAGAAGCGCTTGGGTTTAAAGTGGAAGGAAACATCAATAGATCAGCCGTAGAGATAAGCAGGAGACGATTAGAGTACTGGTGGAAAAAAAGCTGAAAAAAGATAATACGACCTGATCTCTTAAAATCATAGCGGTAGAAGGTAAATTTTTGAAAAAAAGAAAAAGAATAATGAGAGGTATACAAAAATGCTAGATAAATCACGTGTATAGTATACCTAATAGATCAAGCAGGCTAGGTGACTATTGTCGCCGCCCCGCTTCAAAGGGGATGCCTAATATATCATCATCATCATCATCATCATCATCATTATCATCACAAGACTCGCTCCATACGTTTAACGAGATTTCAGAGCACTATCAGCTCGGCAGGAGGGTCTATCCCCCGTCCCACGCCAAGCTCTCCAGGGCCTCAGTCTTCCACCCTTCGCATGCTGCAGACCGTGTCCTATCCCAGCCTAGCCAGGGTCAGCAGGTACACGGACTCGTTCGAACCCGATTGTCCGGATTGCGGCGATCCCTTCTGCTCTTTAGAACACATGCTCTGGCGGTGTCCCTCGTTACGGGACCACGATTATCTCACCACGGAAGAAGAGTGGGTGGAGGCGCTGTAGAGCTCCGACCTCGCCGCTCAGCTACGGGCTGTCCAGAGGGCCCGCGACGCGGCGGTCAGGCACGGTCTGCCCGTCCCGACGTGGGAGCGGCCCGCGGTCGCTCCTCGCCCGTAAGGGGTTCACGGAGTCGCTCCTCGGGACCTAAAATAAGGTTCATTGCCTGCCTGCCTTCCTGCCGACATCTCGTTGCTGGCCGTAGTAGCCCGCTCGTGCACACCGCTGTAAGGTCTTTTTTTCTTCTATCTGCATTTTGATTACACGCGTCATTGGAAGCTCGCTTTCGATGACAACTAGAGCGCCGAAAGTCGTTGTCGTTCTAAGGCTTGTACCTTAAATTATTGTGGCCTCGACACGGCGTCAGAAATACGAAATATGAATAGTACACTCATACAGAACACACTGTACTCAATGTAAACTTATCATAAACACACTTGACAGCCCTGACGAAGAAAATCTACTCTCGTTCACTTTTTCTCTTGATGTCACCAGGTTTCAATATCCAACGTGAGAGATGTCATAAACTTTCTCCGAGGAATCGCGTGGTGACGGTCTCTCATATTTTACTCACGTCTTACACTGGCCTGAGAAATGCGACAAAGTGCCGACTCATGTCATTTCACCCGGCCTGCCGGAAACGCGGCGTTGGTATTTCTCCAGCTGCGATGTTTGCTTTTCCTTCTTTTTATTGCGATCGCGCTATGCCCATGCACTCTCGCGCTAACAAGGGCTGCGCAAGAAACCTGCCGTTCAAGTACACTTCGACTTCTCTGTTACCGGTAACTTTTCTCTTTCTTTACGCTTGAATCAAACGCATTTCTAGCTTGCGTACAACGCCTGTCGATCAGGCGAAGTGGACGTTCGAGATCGCGGCTCTCTCGACTGGGACTGCTTTCACATCTATGAAAGATGAAAACTTGAAACTAATGGTAAAGCTGTTTTCGAAAGAAATATAACACACATAGAGGAATTTAAAACTTCTGACAGTCTCTGTATACCGAAAAAAAATTATATTTACACAAGTTACATCTTTTGCTGAATTACCCGGCGAGGTAGCCCAGTGGCTATGGGTGTTTTGCTTCAGAGCTCGAAGTCGCGGGTTCAACACCGGCTGAGGCAGCCGCATCTTTTGTGGGAGCTAATTAGCCAATAAAAAAAAAAACGCTCGCGTACGGATTAAGGTGCGCGCTAAAAAATAGGAAACGCAGGTTGTCAGGACAACTCCAGACATGTCAGTACATTTTCGAAGTTGTGCACAGAACTTGGGTATGGCCTTGAGCTCTCGAGCAAGTTCTAGAGCAAGTATCCGAGGTGCAAGCTCATCTTCTTTATATTTGTGGTAGCACGTTGTAGAAGACCCGGATTGCTGAAATGTGAGTTTCCTACCTCAGCAACGAAATTAGTTTGTCGCGTGCGTACGAATTTCTAATTAGCGACTCTTCTCAGCAGTTGCATACGTACTGTTACTATTGTTTCCCACATTTGTGCGAACGTCTACAGACATGTGCTGTTCAATGCAAGTTTTTCATTTCTTTCTTTCCTTTTCTTTTACGTTATCTCTTCCCTGGCACGCGTATAGGCAGTTTGTAAAGTGCGGTGCTATTAAGAGGATGTCAGGGTGACCCAGCAGGTTAAATTAACGGCACTTTCACACTTGTTAATGTGCGTATCAGTTCTTTATAAGTCTCTGCGGTATAGCGCGAGTACTCCTAGCGCGAGTTCTTGAGGAATAACAGAGCGGTAGGCGTATGTAAATTGGGTGGCAAGATTCGCTTTCTAGCCGTCTTTTTTTAACTTGGCCATTAGCACTTTCAGTTAACTCATTACTACACTTACTCCACCGTTCTTTTACGTGCACAAGCGCTTGTTAATAGGCAACTCCGGTGAGTTTGTGACCATGTAAAGCGAATGGCATTTTTAGGTTCCCCCGCCCTCCTGTCACAGTTGTGATAGCAGAATTGTTCCGCAAATTCTAATATAATTTTAAGCAAAAACGACACCAAACCTGACGGAGCAACCCGGCGAACATCTTCGTGTGACGTCACGAGCAGCAAACCAGCGGGGAAGACGGGCAAGGCATGCCGGTCCCGTCACCATGGATAATCAAAGCGGTGAAGAGCAGACGCTCAGCTGACTCGTCACCGCGCCGGACCATTGTCAAAGGTCTTCAGATGACAGTGTCAGCTCTTCGGAGCTGACACTGTCACTCTTCGGAGCTGTCAAATAGTGACAGCTGCGATTCCGGCAGTTATTCAGTTTCCACGATTCACCGATCGCATTCCTCCCACCAACACGAGAGCCAGCGCACAGCTCACTACATTGCGCTGCAACTGAATACAAATGAAGAGTAGAGTTAACCACTCATTTGATACGTGCTGCTTGCTACTTTAGGTGGTTCATGCCTACTCAGTGAATCGTTTCGCACACTACCTATAAGATGTTGTGGAGTGCTGTTTACCGCAATTGTATGTCAATTTATAGAACGCACAATTTCTCCGAAAGAAAGCCGCTGAGTGCCCAGGACACTGACCGGTGCATTTCCTTACATCGGCATGGTGCCGCAACCGCTCGTCGTTCGCTTGAAATGTTACGCAAGCAGCGCATCAGTGACATCAAATAATGCGAGAACATCGCAAAAAATTAACATTTTTGTGCATCACTGAGTGGCGTGGGTATGAGCGACCGGACACCGTCGAATACAGCAAACGGGATACTGTAGTATGCGTTGTTATGCTGCCTACTTATGATTATTCTTACTCTATTTATGTACACAATTCATGTGTTCCGTAAAGTAGACATAGAATAATAGTTTGCGCGCAGGGTCGTTCATTTAGAGAACACGTAGTTTTCTCGCGGAAACGCAATGCCAGCGCTGACACCTTTGGGCAGCTCAACAAGGCAGTTTTTTAAGCCGCTGTATCGAAGGGGTCTCCGCTTAGTGCCCATTTGGGATAAGAGGCGAACAATGCACATACGAAGCTAAATAGCGAGTCAGCATTACAGTACGTCAAAATACACCCATGTGTGTAGCAACATCTTATTTAGGGAAGTGCCGGCGAATGCGACTGGCAGGCAACCGTCGAGAACGGCAACGTACCGATGTTGATAGTGCATGGTTTCATCGCTTCTCGCTTTTTGTGTGTATACTGTCCGAATTGAAGAACAGCTTATTTCAAATCCGTATGGTCAAAACTGAGCTACTGAAAACAATAGGTTTTATTCATCCTAATATCTTAATTAGCTTCAGGTCAGTCTCTCAGCTCCGCCGTAGACGAACGAACTGGGCGAATGTGATAGGTGTAACCTCAGGTGATAGCTGAACGCAATCGACATTCGCTCAAGCTGTCGAGCCATTGGCGAGGGCTGAAGTTCGTGCAGCCAACAACTGATCACCACTTGCTACCCAGCGCTTGCCCGTCCACAGAGAAGGTAAATTCTCGCAACAGCCACATTTCACTCCAAACACTACCTCATGATCGCTGGCGCCTCAACGCTGTCACTGGCCATTCATTCCCAGCATGCTATGCGTATACCATCCTTTACGTCATTTCACAATAGTGGCAAGTATCTTCGGAGCAGGCAAGGCAGGTCGTTTGAGGGAATTAACAAAAAAATGGTAATATACTTGTGCAACTCCTAAACCTGCTTTTTTTGATGACACGACAGAAGCTTGAAGAGGAATGTACCCAGCAAATTTTAGTGACATCCGTTTACATCACAAAATCGCCAAGTTGGCCTCACCAACCACCATGCACCATACACCATGCACCATACACCATCCACCATACACCATCCACAAGTTTGGCGAATTCATATGTTACACCTATCGTAATGTAACATCTTAGGTTGTACATTTCTATACATGAGCCATTTGGTACCATGTGGTCTTGATTTAACAGATAATTATCCTTTAGGTATACCTTAGATGTGCCACTATGTATTCATCTGTCGGTTCTTAATTAAGTGCTCGATTACAAAGAACAGTATTGCGCGCAATGCTACTGCGTCGTTGGCGAAAATGCGGTGCTATATGCAAGCCGGGTCACTGGAGTTGTGATTCTCTTCAGAGCTGTCGATGTTTGCACGCTTTTGTTTTTGATTCTGGGACGCTCCACGTGCGGCACGTGCTTTCACAATGTGCAGAATAAAGGCGGAAATGTGACTGCGCGCGTAAACTGGCGGTAAACAAAGCACGTATGATTGGTTATCTCTTGGTCATCCGCTTACGCTACCGTTTTTTGTGAGCTAGCAAACGTGAATGCACCTCAATTTACGCAATGAGTACGGGGAAAAGATCAAGTTCAGTAATAGCTCTCTGACAAGTTCACGTCTCATTGTTCTCCACCAACACGACGAGTGCGAGGGCGGGGGAGGTGAGGGGAGGAGGCGCAATATCTCCAGATAGTGCGCTTCCGTTATAGAAGCTACAGGCACATCATTATGATTTGTGTGGACTTTCGAGTCAACCGACACTTCTAACATTGCGGCGTGCAGAGAACATCTTACGATGACTGTTGTTGTTATTGCGATTAGTATTTAAGCAACGTAGTGACACCACGTATTCGCTGAAGACACCATTCTAATGCGCATCAAGCTCCAATGGAAGCCGACGTAGTGGCAGGGGATCCGACCGCGGCGGCCGCATCGATGATGGCGCTAAAGTTTTGCCTTGCGGGAGCTCATTAGGCTTGTTGTTTCAGAAGACCTCCAACACTTCAGGTGGCTCTGGCTACGGTGCCACGACTTTCTCTGGCTGCTGTCGTCCGTGAGGAAATCAGGCAGGCTGTCCAAGTCCCAGAGAGAAGCGAGATACCACAGCCTGAGGTACGGCAGCGGCGCAAAATTCTTTGTCCCCAATTTTTCATGGTGTCAGGGTCGTGCTGAACTTTCATGGTGTGCGCGCCGTAGAGCAAGCTACTGGCTACTTCAGGCCTCGCAGCACGCCATTCATGGCTGAAGCAAGACCACCCGCAAGAGTGACGTCTGGCGCTCTGCAGATCGGAGCCCTTGTGCATTTATTTCGGTGAAGCCGATCTACAGGGCTCGTCCTTACCGCCGAGCTGGGCTCCGTGGATTTTCACTTAAACACCCTGCCCGCGCAATTGCGAACGCCCCCTGGAGATCGAAGCCTACCTCGCAGACGCCGCGTCACGTCAAGACTTGACGCCGTTCTAACTGTGGCTGATGAACTAATGTCCTATTCTCTCGTCTGAGAATAGGACATACATTCGGCACCCACAATTTTCTCTTAACTGGAAATGACCCGCCAACCTGTGGTAGATGTGGAGAGAGGCTTACCGTGCTCCACGTGCTCGTGGAGTGCAGGGAAGCCGAAAGAGAGAGAAAAAAATGTGGTTGATCCCTCTTATATAGGAATCGGTATAGAACACGAAAGTGAAACGTGTCTTCACAGAAGTAGTGTAATGTTTATTGCACATTGATATATAATGTCTATTGGTGTTTTGTGGCTAAAGCGCCCTTAGGCGTTGATGCACCCACGCTGACGCCTGGTGGCACGTCTCCTCCATCACGACTACCAACGTCGATGACCATGAGCAACCGTCGTGCATATGGAAGCTGCACTACGCTGCACACGCTAGCACAACGCGAAAGACGAAGCACGTAACTGACACACTAATACAACGCGCAAGACAAAGCACGTAACTGAATCGTCACCGAGTCAAATCAGCGCGTACAGCGCGTCGTAATTGCAGCCTCCGCGATCAACTTCAGAAACATTTTCAGAGCTAATTGCGGAGGCCACGCTCCGCTGTGCTGAGTACGGTGAACGCCACCTAGGTGGCGTTGGTAGTGCTTCTTGATGCCAGCGTCCCTTCGAATGCTGGCATCGAGGCGTCGTAGTGCTGAGACCACCGAAGCGTTCACTGTCGGTGCGCGTTAGTGTCATAATGCAGTACTTCTCTTTTCTGCTCGTAGGCGGCGGCACCGCCCCGAGCAAGAGCGCGGGTACACGGAGGAGTGTTAGATATATAAGGCGCGTCTGTGTAGGTCTCTGGAAATGCGTTTGTGGCGCAATGGGTTAAACGCTCGGCGATCTATCGTCGCGGACCGAGAGGTCGTGGGTTCGATTTCCAAATTTTGCATGTTTGTGGAACTTTTTCTTCTGGTTTCTTTCTTTGTATTATGTTCTATGACGTATTTCCGTGACGGAAATACGTCAGTGAAGTCTTGGTGGACCCCGGCATAAAACACTTTCGTGTTAAAAAGACACTTTCCTCTAGCGTACCAGTACCGTCTCCCTCTCCACCCTGCTATGTTCCTTGGTGACGAACCTCTCTTCAACACCAAAGCTGTTCTAGATTTTCTGGGCGATGTTGTACTGCATGTTATTTGCCCAATAGTTTCGTAACGCATCCTCTCCTCAGAGGATGTCGCCGCGTTAGTAGTTTTTCCATAGAGCGCGCCTCCAGGCCCTTGCGTTTTCAAAGGGTCTGTCAAGGCAGTAGTGCTTTGCAAAAAAAAAAAAAACTTATCGTCATTACCTTGCAATTTGTTCTTTCGTGATCATAGTGCACCTCATTAATCACTGCCATAATTTTATTACATATATATCTTACGCATTTTACAGCGATTTGTTTTTAGGCCCTTTTACAGCCACGACACACCTTTGACAATTCATTACTCCATTGTCAGCTCATAACCACTGGCCTGGCGCTCTTTGGGCCATACCTGGCCCTTGCGCCATTAAACACCATACATCATGAACTGTGGCTGATAATAGCCCGACCAACGAACACGTGGAAGAGTTCATACAAAGAACCGAAAAAGCACGTCAGCTTGCTCGGCATCGTATCCGAAGCCAACAGCATACTGACACCCTTCGATACAACCAGGGTCGACGCGACGTCCATTACAATCCCCGAGGCTGCGTGCGGGTCTGGACGCCAATCCGCCACCGGGGACTCTCGGAAAAGTTGCTGCGCCGGTATTTTGGTCCCTACAATGTTACACGACAGGTCAGTGACCTAACCTATGAAGTCGTCCGCTATAGTTCTGATCCTGCTTCCCTCCGTCGTCGTCCTCTCGTTGAAGTTGTTCATGTAGTGCGCATGAAGCCATGTTATGCGCGTACGTGAACGTCCATATTGCACCTCGGGATCTCAATTTCTTACGGTCAACTGCGCTGCAAGAACTTTTTGACGCGACTGAGACTGACGCTTATCGCATGGGGGGGGGGGGGGGGGGGGCATTTGACACAATGATGTGGGGCTTCCACACCGCAGGTAGGCGCGCGCAAAGGTCGACGTCGTGCAAGACGATGAAGCGCGTTGGCTGCACGCTCTTCCTCTGGCCCGCCATTAAAATGAAGCGTCTATTCTGCCAGCCTCCGTCCTCAAGCTACATTACAATATCATAATCATTGTATCCAACTTTCCCGTAACGCATTACTCTACATGTATGGTGAGGATAATTACCGGTGCGGAGTGAATCAAGTAGGGATGGTCGATTAAATGTTTTAATCGATTAACGATTAATCGTTCGTCGCTTTAGCGTATCATCGATTAATCGATTTCGATGCGGGGTTTTTCGTCGATTAATCGATTAATCGACTTTTTTTTCGGGCGCTTTAAAAAGGCTGAAACACTGTTATCTATTCACGTAAGTACCTATTTTAACGCTTGAAAGGTGGAACCACGATAAGACATAGACGCGTGTAAATTTTGATAAAGAGTAATGTTTGTTAGAGGTCAACTATAATTGCCACTAGTGACTAGTGAAGGAATAAGCAATATACAGAGTGTTCATATTGACACGTGTACTTGTTTATCTTTCCCCGGTGACCGCTTTTCACCGGCTAACAAATGTTAAGGTGGTGGTCCGGTGCCACCAGCCCCCCGTTTCGAGTACTTTTGGAGCAACCGTGGTGGCTCTTCTACTTAGGATATAAAGTTGTCATATATGCCATAAAAAAGCCTAATTCTTGTAGATTCCAACTATTTATATTATAAAGAAATTGAATAATGTGATTTAGAAATAAATGTTCAAGATCAAGCATGATATACATGGCTTTTGCGAAATGTACGTGTCTCAGTTGTGACCATATTTAGAAGAAACTACCGCATTTACTGCATTGCGGCTTGCTCTGTAGCTTTAGGACATATTTATCTATTTCCTAGACGCAGCAAAATAATGTTGAATTTTTACTTTTTAGATAATTTGCTTTTGAAGATTGCCAAGTATCGCAACTTCTGTTGTAAACAGCCCGGCCACTACATGCTCTAGAAAGCTAAATTTTGGACAATTAGAGTTCAAGGAATTTCCATGTAGGACGCTAAATTTCAGTCATGTACCTTTATTAGTTTTACACCGCACCTTCGTAGCTTTAGTACTTTCCCGCAAAAATGGGCAAAAGTAGGACCAGAATTCTAAATATTGCTTAATTTAGGTCGCATTATTAGGAAAGCCAAGAAAGGTACATAAATGAAATTTTGCATCCCAATTAAAAATTGCTTGATCTCTAATTTGTCCAAAATTTAGCTTCCTTGAGCTTGTAGTTGCCGGGCTGTTTACAACAGAAGTTGCGATATTTTGGCAAACTTCAAAAGCAAATTATCCAAAAAGTTAAAATTTTACATTGTTTTGCTGCGTCTAGGAAATAAATATGTCCTAAAGCTACAGAGCAAGCCGCAATGCAGTAAATGCGGTAATTTCTTCTAAATATGGTCACAACTGAGACAAAGTTCGCAAAAACCATGCATCTCATGCTTGTTCTTGAAGATTTATTTCTAAATCACATTAATCAATTTCTTAATATTATCTATAGTTAGAATATACAAGAATTAAGCTTTTTTATGGCATATACCACGACTTTATATCTTAAGTAGAAGAGCCACCGCGGTTGCTCCAAAGGTACTCAAAACGGGGGGCTGGTGCTGCCGGACCGCCACCTTAAACGTTATCGCTCGGCGCAGGAAGTGCCTCCATGTAGTATCGGAATTTTCTCGAACGTTATCGATGCTTCTATCCGTTGTCAGTTGTCACCGACGCTTATGCATGTAATCTGATTGTATGAGCGACGCCAATTGTACCTTCTGGAAGACACGCGCGTACCAGAGATTACTCTGGAACCTTCGATGACTCATGTATAAAAGCCGACGCGCTTCGCCGCTGATCAGATTTCGACGATCGCCGATTTTGTTCGCGGCTATCGTTGTGCTTCGAGTGAAATTTGCTTTTGTGGGCACAGGCTCGCCCAATAAAAAGTCCGTTTCGTCATTCACAGTTTTGCGACTGTTTTCTTCATCGTAACTACTACGTGACAACTACTACGGAATTTTTAAAAATCGCCTGTGGCAGGTAGCATAATTCTTATCGTTGAGCGGTGGACATTAGTAGCACGAGCAATCGAAAGACATATTCAACCAATTAACAAAAATTGACTAATGAACTTCTTGGTTGATTACTTTATGACACATATCGCAATTTACGAATTGTAGCCGGTGAGTTTGCAGGACGCATCTACTTGAAATGAATTTCCAGGATGACATCAGTTTCGAGATACTATTTCTCAAAGTGTGGGACGAAATACATGGACGTTACAGTTACTTTTGTGCTTCAATGCATTTTGGTAAAAAATTAAGTGGAACAGTGCATTTTTACGGCGAGTATAATGGCGCATATCTCCAAACTGGTGTCATTCTGGAAATTCATTGCAAGTGGATACGCCTGACAAGATAACCGGCTACAATTCGTAAATTGTTATATGTGTCGTAAAGTAATTAACTAAGAAGTTAATCAGTGATTTTTTGTTAATTAGTTGAATATGTGTTTCGGTTTCTCGTGCGAATTTGCGCCTCATCGAATAACCCAGCTCAATGATAAAATTATGCTACCTGCCACAGGCGATTTCTAAAAATTCCGTAAAACTTAAAAATGAACACCCTGTATGTTAAAAATGGCGCTTGCTGAGGAGGGTGGGCATGGAGGAAGGAATAATTAGAAGAGAACATCGCAGCACGACTGACATCAAGAAGTAATGGCGCAACACGTGATCGCCACATCAGAGCGCGCGGTAGGTTTAATGCTGCCGGGTGCAGGGCAGCAGCGCAGCTGAACGGGTGCGCACTGATTTGAAACTGCTGCGAACGAAACATTATCGGCCAATACGTTGTCACTCAGGGTCACGTGTTGACCCTACTGCGAAGTAAAAAGCGAAGGAAATCGCTTGACGGTGAGTTCGCTTGCCAAGACTAGCTGCCTCACGTAATGCTCTCGCCTAGTTTATTTCTTCCTCCACGGGGGCGGCCTCTCTCCGGGCCCAAGGCAGCCTGTGTGACGTGCGCGTAAAGCGGGGAAGCGCTTGGCCAGCTCGACATGACTCGGGAAAACAGTCGACAGTCGCTCTCGGTCTTCGCAGCCGCGTGGTCATTGCTCGTACTCCGCATTCTACAGTACGATTTCAAAATTTTCACGCCACTTTAGTCACTGTCTGGAAAACGATTAATCGAACTGATTTAATCGATTAAACCGATTAAATTAAAGGTACACATCGATGACGATTAATCGTTTTGCGGCGTACTTTTAGTCGATTAATCGATTAATCGTTCATCGATATTACCATCCCTAGAATCAAGTTTTCTGAGCTATCTTTACAGTTTGTTCACATGTTACGACTGTTCTTGCTTGTCCGCTTATGGTTTTTCAAGCGTCGCCTTCTTATTCTTGTTTTAATAGGACCGAATTATGGCAGGCTCAAGAAGTTGACTTCCAGCCGTCTTTTTTATTTTACTTTATACCGACGCAACGCTAATCTCGTCGAGCCAGGCGGCATGCATTTTTCGCGCATGGTGCGAGCGCATAAAAGTTCTTTTGCACCCGCGGAAGGAAGCGACAAACAGAAATCACGTGTCTGTAATGCACTGCTGTGGTCCTTCAATGCGAACACATCCGGGTGCAGCCGCCTCTTCTCTGTCGCATTGCTTCTTGTTTTCTTCGTTGTTATTGCTGTTGCTATTGTTCTATAGTAGCAGTTGTTTTAGTTTCCTGTATACTGCGCTCGGATAGCTTTCGGCTTTCTGAGCGTCCTGCTTTCCACGATGCTTTTCTGAAATTCATGGCGCGTGCGCGCGGCACCTTTATTTTTCGGAAAGCGTCACCATCACAGTTTCCTGTATGGTCGCGCGAACACCGTTAGTGCGGTTGTGTTTCTGAAAAACAGCGAGCCGTGATAAGCGGGTGCCATACGGAGCGAGCGGTGATGACCCTCCAAATGGTGTTTCTTTTATTCATTTCGTCTGCGCGCGAGGGGAAACACACGGGCTGGCAAATAGTGTGTCGGCCATTGTAACACGTATTAAAAAAGATGACACATTAAGGGACTCGCAAAGGGGAGGGGGGGGGGGGGGGGGGGGGGCTAGAAAAGAACACTATCATGGATACTTGCTGTTTCTTTCAGCCTCAAGTGAACTGCAGGCGAAAGCCTGAGTCACTTTGAAATTGCGCTGTCTCTTCTGCTACTATCATCCTTGCTGTTTCTTTCAGGTTCAACTGAATTGCAGGCGAAAGCGCGATCACTTTGAAACTGCGCTGTTTGTTCTGCTTCCCGTTCCACGACAAAGGCAAGGCGTACGACTTTTTTTTTTCGTTTCTTATTTTTGCTTTTTGTTCAACAGAGCATTACCCCGCACTGGACATTTTTGTGTCGGTGGCAAGCGTTCTTTCCTAAGTGCATTCGGATTCTCTGGCATACAGTCGACCTTTTGCGACGCCTAACCGTATGCATGCTCAGAGTTCCTTTGCCATGCGCTCCGCTGCACCCTGTGCTATATTCACTACGTTTTCCGCCCGAGGGATGGTAAGGAGCCATGTCCTTCCTCTTCTACTGCGTTCTTTCCACGGATTATCTTCTTCCAGTCAGAGTATACCGTATCGCCACGTTCGGCTTGTTATTCGCAAACGACTGACGAAAGAAACGATGCATGCCTCTAATAAAAAAAAATGCCTTTGTCCACGGAGTCCTTCTCACAGTTTATAATCTAAAGTCTAGCTGTGTAGCGAAGTTCTTGTCAATCGGATGCTGCAAATTTCTGGTCGAGCGGATAGCGTTTGAGCCTATTGCTAGCGAAGACTATACCAGAGGCCTCCTCACCCTACTCTCATCCTTTCTGCGAAAACCTCACTTCCTACGCATTTCTGTGATGTCTCAGCGGTAACGCAAAGCAACCTACGCTTTTCTTCCGTTCCCCTCTGTCATCTTGTTCGTTATTTCTATATTTATACTCTCTCTCACACGTGCCGCCGCCGCGAGAGAGCTTTTTTTGGGTCTTTTACTGAATGTGCGGGCAAGGCTTTGGGCGCTAACTCGGTCGCCAGTACGTATGTCTTGTGGTTGCACGCTCAAATCTGGTCTCCTTCCTTTGGCCCTCTTACTCGCTAATTGGATGCAACCACCAGCGTAGGCATCTCTTCGCTCATGTTGCCCGTGTCGGATTTTCTAGGGTAATGAAAGCAGATGCAGGGGTTCTCACGGATCCTACTTCCACTTCATACCAAAACGGAAAACCTGAAATGGCAATTTTACTCAAGAAGACAATCATGTATAAGTGACATGGATGAAGCACAAGCTGTGCAGCAGCACAGTTTAGATGTGTTCTTACCCCATACGAGTAGCACTGAAAATTTATAATGGTCTTCAGCTTTCTTTATTCTTTAATACCAAAAATACTTTTTTACGGCACCTAGCAAGAATTTTCCCGCCATCAGTGGGACAGCGGTTTAGTAGGCTTTCTTTGTCCTTTGTGCGCATCGTTACCAAAAGCACTGTCACACCACAGCATGACAAAAAAAATCAACACTAGGAACGAAATGACATTTCAAATAGCCACCATCGTCACTTAAGTACTTTCTGACCTATCTTGCACTACACTTGCTGAATCAGAAGTGGCTTGAGGCTGCTCGTCCGTCTTAGATTCACCAAGGTTGATTCTATAATTCAGGTGAGCGGTATGACTCACCGGCAGTGGATGTGGTCCTTTTGTCCTATTCCTGTTGAAATGCTCTTCTTCGGAAGCGTTTGACAGTACTCCACTGCTTGCATTGGAGTTGGTGGCCACGTCACTCATAGCGGTATATTTAGATCGTGTGCTGTTTTCTGCGGTGCCGACATCCTGTTCGGTCGACGTATGGTGGCCTATAACTTCGCTCATATTTTCGTTTGAATACGCTGGCGTTTCAAGATTAGGCAGTGTCTCTTGCGACCCGCCAACCACTACAAAGCCATCTTGCCCTGCTGCTGCCGAAGTGATGTCTGGCGACGCATTATTTGTGAAATATGGAGCGCGAGCGTCGCTGTCGAAAAGGTCCGGCAACGTAACCGTGTCATTTGAGGCTTCCGGGTCGATGAATGCTTCTATCATCGCAATCTCTCCTTCTAGGCTCGAATAGTTTACATTTATTCTGGAGACATCGTGATGATGTTCATTTCCGATAGCAGCGTCCCTAGAGGTCTTACTGTCTGGAGGCCCTGTGGTAAAACCGGTGGAATCACCTACCGAAGACGGGACACGGGCGCTCACCGATAGAAATGTGTCAGTATGGCGTCGTTCTCTGGCAGCCACGCTGCTCAACGCTCCATCGGCGCCTGTGGATGCGTCGGTGCTGTCATTTTTAGCAGCGTTCTCAATGCCGTGGTCGTGTCCGTCGGCATCCACGTCGGGTGTCACAGAGGGTGGCGAATCGACGGCGTGGCCCTTGTCGGCGAGCGAGAGGAGCACGTAGACCAGGAGAGCCGCGACGAGAACGGCGCATAGGATCAGGAGCACGCCGAAGAAGGCCAGAGCGGGCAGTTTCTTGGAAGCGAGTAGCCTGGCCCAAAGACCCACGGGGGGAGTCTTCGAGGTAGAATCGGTCATAGAGGTCGAAGTCCCGGTCGCGGTGGACATGTCCGTAGGCGATGCTTGAGAAGGCGAGCGTCAAAGTCGGAAGGCAGCGGAGTTTGACGCCTTCTTGTTGTACGGTGGGTGATAAATCACCGTGGTGGTCAAGCACCCGTTAGTGACGTTGTATTTATGCGACGTTTTCGGGTGGTCCACACATGTGGTAAAATCAGGACGATGAATGGCTCTTCTTCCTCTTCTTCTTCAGCTCATTCACGTAAGCGCGCAGTGATGTTGATTATGATACCTGAAATATGGTGGCACGTACATGCACACTAAAAATAATTAGCCGAAAATCAAGCGGCTTGGGAATAGTGCATTATTAGAATTGATATTTAAAGCTCAATAAATGAAACAGGAAAAGCGAATGAATTGTGTGTGTGGATAAGGCTTCAGGGGTCAATAAAAGTTTGAGACACGTTGCCGCCCTGCTAAGCACCACATGAAGAGGCAGGCCAAATAATATGGCATATATTGATGCGAAAGCGTCAAATGGCTCACTGAGCAAAAAGCCGGCGTCCAGCGTCTGTAGCAGCCTGAATTCCAATTGGCTGCGAGGCCACAGCACGAGCGCGCCTCGACGGAGCAGAGCGGGTGAAACTAGAATTCCTCGAAACCACGATTCTCTTTACAGGGTGGTGACACGTCTGGTCACGCCGCCATATTGTGTCGGAAAACGTAAAGGTAATCTATGGCAGACAGTGGGAATTTAAGTTCTGCGCTCGCTGACAGTGTGAAAGTTTATCATTTTCGCCTTTTGTACAATTACGCGCATCGCAATATTTACATCTCGCATTAAAAAGGGGGTTTAACGCTTATACTAAAGCAATATTAGAATAAGTTTTGAGCCCAGCATATAACTAGTCGTTCTTGAGCCGCTACCGCTTACGCTAACAAATTTGTTTAAAGCACAAAGTTGACGTATAAGGTGCCCATTGAAGGTTTTAGAGGTTATACTTCAAAAAGATTGACGCAAATTTTGACCGTAAAACATTAGCTGCGTCATGTCCTGAGAAGATATTGGACAACACAACGTCAATAAATACGACAGCGTATTTTTCATCGCTATACAAATCGCGCATGTGAAAGGTAAGAATAATAAAGAGCACGCGGTCGGAGCAGTCTTCCATTATCAGAGATACTGTGCGAGTGTCAAAAAAGCATGCTCGCGAGGTCGCTGTTTCGATCACACTCTTGGCTGCCAAATTTTACACGGGGCGAAGTGCGAAACCACTTGTTTACTCAGATTTAAGTGCACGTTAAAGAAGCCCCGGTGGTCAAAATTATTTCGAAGTCTCTCACTACGCCTAATAATCATATTGTCGTTTAGGCATGTAGAACAGCAGGATTTATTATTTTAAAGAAGAAAAAAATAAGAGCAAGTCACAATTTACGACCCTTAAACACTGATAAGTCGACACCATCATAGCAGCCATTTAGCCTAAAATATAAAATCATGCGTTCGGCTTTTGAAAATTTTGTGCCTGTAGTATGGTCTAGTATTTCCTGCTTGTATACGTATACTACCTAAACATATTGCTAAAAAAACACAAAAAACAGACAGTGACACATGTGACCAAAAGAGAGCGAATGTTTATTGCGAACATATATAGCTGTCACTTGAGTAAAACAAGAGGAAGACAGCCTGGGAACCAAGATGTAGTTCAAGTCAGCTCACCAGCACGTTCACCTGCCTGAAGCCACAGGGAGGTGAAGAAGACTTGAGAGCTTTTACTTAAGATCATTGAGAACATTGAAAAAGCAAAGCTGAAGTTACATGCTTCTTATAAACGTGAAAAAAAACAGATCAGTTCAAATTTGCACCTGGAGTGATTTTACTTCCATATCCCTCGTTACAACTGACTATGAAATCAGTGGAAGTATAAATGCTGAACCGGAACAAGACAGAACTCCCCAAGATCTTTTCCTAACATTTCCCTAACAGTTCCGTACTACGAAACAAATTTAAGCATCACGGCTTAGATGAACATGGCTCTGGTCGACTATTTCCTGCTTTCTGGGTCGCGGGGAAATCTTAGACATAGATGTCGTATTTCTCTTCAACTGGCGCGCAAAGGTGCGCAGCAAACGGGCATGACGGAGTGTTTTTAGCGACAGAACTGTCATGCACCTTTATCAGCTAGCTTTATCAGCACGACGCACGGGATCGAATCTCGGCCGCGGAGGCCGCAGTTCGGTGGAATTTAAATGCAAAAACGCCCGTGTGCTTGCGTTGTAGTGCACTTTAACGACGCCGGTTCACGCTCGAGCGTGAACCGGCGTCACATTGTTTCAGCACTGCCAAACCTAGGGAAATTTCCCTATGTCTAGGGATCCTAGGCCTTGCTTATGAAATTTTTGTCCAAATGTAGGAAAAAATTGTACTATGACTTGGAGGAAAGAAAATCTCAATGACTTGAGAAGCCACTGCTGTGAGGCCACAATGACCGATACGTGGCACTGCGGACGTGACGGTGTATTTTGAATGATAACTACCGACGTTATATAACCGTGACTTCACAATCATCGTCTGTAGCTAAACTGCTGGAATATGTCATCTCATTACTGTCGACAGTCATTGCGAAATGAGTTATGGCATGTTTTGTTCTTTTTTTCCAGCTTTCTTTGTTTACCGCCGTAACAGGACAAATGAAAGAAGAGGTGGACGCCACTTGGTATATTTAGCAATAACCAATGTCTCTTTTCTTTAATTATGGGGTTTTACGTGCCAAAACCACGATATGATTATGCGACACGCCATAGTGGGGCACTCCAGAAATTTGGACAACCTGGGGTTCGTTAACGTGCATCTAAATCTAAGTACACGGGTGTTTTCGCATTTCGCACCCATCGAAATGCGGCCGCCGTGGCCGGGATTCGATCCCGCGACCTCGTACTCAGCACCCCAACCCCATAGCCACTGAGCAACCACGGCGGGTTAACCAATGTCTCGATCTCGTGTTTCGGATTACGCTTGAAGTTTAGGTTAATGACTTCACCATCGGAGTACCATACCCTGGAGTCACAGTTCGTTGACGTTTGCTAGAATCTACCTGGAGCTGTGATAACTAAATGAAGAAAATGATGAGTTCAGTTCTCGTGAGTAACCACAACATCATACGCACCTGCCATGGTAGCCTAGTGCCTACCACATTGCGCTGCGCAGCTCCAATTAACGCGCTTGATTGCGATAACGGCTTGCGCTTTTCGATGTGGGCGAAATGCAATAACGCCGCTGTACTTATATTTAGGCTCACGTTAAAGAAACGCAGATGGTCAGGGATAATAAGAGCGCCCCACTAAGGCATGCTTCATGATCAGTTCGTGGGCTTGGCACGTACAATATCAGAATTGAATTATGTTTGGAACACACACCAGCATTGAACATAGAATCAAGGCTTGTGTCCACTTACTGTTGTGTTGTAACAGCCTAGCATAACGTGGTGTGTCTTGTACATCTTCCTCCTGTTGTTATCGACGGCGACGGGTCACAGTCTTCAGCTTCTATTTTTCTTTTAACAAACCAGCAGTTTTTATACAATATAGACAATCCAGGGAACCCGCCGTGGTTGCTCAGTGACTATGGTGTTGGGCTGCTGAGCACGAGGTCGCGGGATCGAATCCCGGCCACGGCGGCCGCATTTCGATGGGGGCGAAATGCGAAAACACCCGTGTACTTAGATTTAGTTGCACGTTAAAGAACCCCAGGTGGTCCAAATTTCCGGAGTCCCTCACTACGGCGTGCCTCATAATCAGAACTGGTTTTGGCACGTAAAACCCTATAATTTAATTTAGACAATCCAGGGACACAAAGGTACTGAAGCGTTCAGGAAATTTGTAGACGAAGCACTTGGAGGTGATTAGGAAGATAATCAAGCTGTATGCGTTTGGGGCTGCGCAATGAATATGGACATGTATGCGCATCCGGTATTTATGCATAGTTTAACGGCAACGGTGAAGCCCGGCCTCAGTGCAACAGTCATTTAGAAGCTGCAATTACATTTAGAAGCTGCAATTAAGTCGGTAACTTCAACAGTACTTCAAGGATGTGTGGCGGGATATATGCAACTTTTTGTAGTTTAATAAAGAGTCGCAACTATTGTCCAGCAAACAGCTATAATTTATCCCAAATGTTCTTGTATTTTCTTTTTGGCTGAGTAAAAATATGATTACAAGAATACGCAATAGATCAGCGTTTGAAGATAACGCTGTGTTGATGTGGGAATGTTGTGATACTTGGTTGTTTGTGCAGTGATACATGCGTTTCTAACCTGCACCACTGACGTGACCCCGCCACGAGTGTATTTTCGGGCGCCGACTAAGTTAGATAGGTTACATATTGAAGAAGCATTTCTGTGCCAATTTCTGGTGTCATTGTAAGCGTACCACTGCAGTTTCAGCGCCTTTTATTCTATTTGTAAAATGTGAAGCATTCTCGTGCTCGAATGCTTCAATGCTTGTTTCCACAGGATAGCGACTTGTGCGAAAAGCACTATCGAAGTTCCAGTTTTAATTAAACCGGCGCGTCTCCCGTTCACCTCCAATTAGACGAGAAGCTCATTCTTATTTACTGTACTTTTCGCAGTGCAGGCAGTCGGTGGCAATGCGGGAATGGCGTCCGGGACGATGGCGGCGCCTTTGTTACATCGTGAATATAACCCATTCTAGAGCCATCGTATCAATTAGAGCGGCTGCATAGTAATTACTCCCACTTCTTTAGCAATAAAACAGCCCTTTCCGAATGAGACGTTGTCACGCACCCGGGCCTTCCCTAATACGTGCGCTGTCCCGACGCTTGCGCCGCCAGACGTTAAGATCGGGCGCTCAGCGTGGGCGAAATTTATGGCCAGGAATATATTCAGCCGTAATGTGACTAGTGGCTACAAGTCTAAGCCGGTGATTTCCACCGACGTTGGCGCTAGCCACAAATTTTCTCTGGTCCGTAAGACCGAAGCAAGTTGCGCTGACATTTCCGACGCTCGCTCTACTTGCGGTGCAATGACGGTGGCAGGGAACTGGCTGCTTGGCGGAGGATTGTTTCTGGGCATTCTAAGTTATTCGCAGCCTTACGATGTCTGTAAGGACATAAGGGCGAAGTTAAATATGATGAATACCCAAATGTTATATTTTCAGTCATATTGATCAAAGTAAAAAAAAAGCATAAAAGGAGAGGGATAACTGTTATTGTAGGAATTGGGCCCGCGGCGCGAGAGGGAAGGCGCCCCACATGTCCGGTTGAAAGTTACGGGACCACATGTCATTCGTAATGTGACTGATCTTCTTTTTTACAGTGATGCTGTCTATTGCTAGGGTTCTATGCGTTTTTCGTGTCCGTCAACAGATATCTGCGTGTGTAATAACTCAGCTCCCGCGTTTGAAGTAAAATCGCTTCATTCTAATCATAACTTTATACGGATCATCACTTGAATATGTATTCTAAGCAAATTAGTTGTTATTAGGCACCCCTTTTCAAAATCAGTAGACGCTCTGGTCCTCAAAGATGTAGCGCTCGGCGGCCCGCGTCGACCATGTCTTCGTCGTGCGTGCCTAGTTTCCTTCCGCTCTAACGGGGCGGCGCCACCGTCGTGCGTTGTCGGCAAAACAAGCTGCTGCACTCCATTGTAAATTTCACTTCTCCCGTCGTAATGGTGAGGCTGCGTACAGTGCGCGCTCCCGAGGAGCAACGCGCCTACGAATATGTCGACGGCGAGAACAGATGCAATCGGCGGCGGCGGGGGACAAACACCGATGCAGAGGTGTGCCGCCAATCAAGACGAATAATGGCCGCCGATCAAGACTTAAACATGTGTGTGTGTGTGTGTGCCTTTCATCACGATGGACCTCCCCCGGCCCTCAAGAAAAAAAAAACAGTTAAGAGTCAGTAACTTAGTCCTGTTACTGACTCTTAACTTTTGTCCTGTTGTCGGAGCTTTTCATTACCTTAAAGAAGATGCTGTCAAGGTACATCTCGTGCCTGTGACATAACAAAATAACGCGTCACGAAATAACACGTCGACGCGCGTAAATCCTCGGAAAGGAACCAACAACACAACAAAATTAAAAGTTAAAAGAATAAAAAAAGAAAAAGAAAAAAATTTGCCACGTATCTGCGTGCTTCGCTGCAAATGTCGTCGAAAGACGATAGTCTTCTGCCGGCTGTACTACATGAGTGCTGGTCTGATCCGCGGCCACCCGTGATGCTGTTCTCGTACCATTTCCGTCCTGGCATGAAGGTTTGTTTGAACAGATTTCATTTTACCGCATTATTTCATCAAGCGGCCATTTATATGTTGCCCTGCCTCAGACAGCGCTTCCTTTATGTTGAATCGGCCGCATCTGGCTGGCATTGATAAAATTGAGGAGGCGCTGCGTTAGGGAGCCTACATGCAACGCCGTCTTAAATGGCGTTGCATGTAGGCTCCCTAGCGCTGCGTGAGACATGGACGCTATCTGGAAATACATCGGGAAACATGAGCTTGTGCAGAGGGTTTCCTTCCTCCATGGCAGAGGGCGCTCGTCGGCGCGCAGTCGGGGAACGTCGTTCGTCGGCGCGCATAGTATGGCATTTTCAGCGCAGTTTAAGAAACTAGGGTCTTTATAGTTACGTATCTATGTATTTTCTATTAAAGGAACACACCTCATAATACTTACCTAGTGATGTTGCGCGTCAGATATGCGTAATATTTACTTTGTGATCGATAACGTTCACAAGTAAGAACAGCCGTACCAGTTTAAGTAGTGTGGGCGGTAAGCAAGTGGTCCAACTTTGGCCGGGTGGCTGAATCGGGTGACAGACAGACCAAATTTTCAGCATTTAAGTTCCCCAAGAAAGACTATCGTCTTTAATAAAGTGTGTTTGTACCTTTGATCAAAATTCTCTGTCACCTCTGCGTCGTGTGCTAAACAGCTTCACTGCTCGTCCAACTACACAGAGTGGAATGGCTCACGATTTTAGATGCGAAGCATCTTATGGTCGGGGCTATGTCACTCCCTCCCTCCGCCGTGTGGCGTCCACACCCCTACTGCGCATGCGCATCCTCCTCCCCCTCCTCTTTTCTCCGATGCTCCTCTCCTCTCCGGATTGAGCAACGAATGGCAACACCTGCGGCTCCGCGCGCGATAATGCGAAGCAGCTTAGGTTGAGACGCGACGGTAGGCGCCCCAGAGGCACCGGCAACAGTCACCGACGCCGCGCGCGTTCGGTGCGAACGCGGGCAAAACGCCGACGGCGTCGACAACAGGTTCTGCGTGTTGCTGGTGCTGCTGCATGTCCAAGTTTATACAGCTAATAAAACTACCTTGAGTCGTCCCCATGGCTGCTTCGCATACTACTCAGGGTTCCCCTACGGGAAGATGGTGTAATTTTTTTTTGTTGGCCACTGTCTGTGGCGCATCAATTTGGAGCTAGCGCACTAATCGTGACTGTGAGCGAGACGATCGGCGCTCTTGTGTAGGTGCGATAAGGTTGCACGTTGCGGCCTAACGAGGTGACCATGCTAGGTCACAGGGTCATGTTTCAGCGAGATCGTGGCTTGATAAAGACGCTCACATCGGTAAGGCGTAAACATTCAGGTCACTCATGCGCGTCTGCTAAAGGAGTAAAAGTTGTGCTCTTCCGCTGTTCATGTTTCGGCTTCCAAAATCCTATTGTGCGACATTCGTTACACTGGATAAATTAGCGGCCTCACTTCTCTCAGTACTAGGAACCATTTATGAATGGTTCTTAGTTTTTAACACGAAAGTGTTTTATGCCGGGGTCCACCAAGACTTCACTGACGTATTTCCGTCACGGAAATACGTCATAGAACATAATACAAAGAAAGAAACCAGAAGAAAAAGTTCCACAAACATGCAAAATTTGGAAATCGAACCCACGACCTCTCGTTCCGCGACGATAGATCGTCGAGCGTTTAACCCATTGCGCCACAAACGCATTTGCAGAGAGCTACACAGACGCGCCTTATATATCTAACACTCCTCCGTGTACCCGCGCTCTTGCTCGGGGTGGTGCCGCCACCTACGAGCAGAAAAGAGAAGTACTGCATTATGACAATAGACAGTTTTAGCAGAGCGTTGCTTACGCTCCGCTCCGCTAACATTTCACGCACACCGTTGGCTGCAGGAACTGCGTTGATTTGGCTTGTTTGACAAGCGCGTCTCCCAGAGACGCCAGCCACGCGCGCTCAGCGTGGCTGTAAAACGACAAATCAACCAGTAGACGCAGCCTAACGCTCCGCTCAAATGGCTTGGTAGCGGACCGTGGGCAGCGTTCTTCGTTCCGCTGCCGATATAAGCGTTGTGCGCGCGCGCATTAGCGTTCCCGCTTGCGTTCCGCTGAGCGGCTCTACGCGAATCGTTAGGACACGACGGTCTGAGCGGAGCGGGCCGTGAACGCTCTGCTAAAACTGTCTACTAACGCGCACCGACAGTGAACGCTTCGGTGGTCTCAGCACTACGACGCCTCGATGCCAGCATTCGAAGGGACGCTGGCATAAAGAAGCACTACCAACGCCACCTAGGTGGCGTTCACCGTACTCAGCACAGCGGAGCGTGGCCTCCGCAATTAGCTCTGAAAATGTTTCTGAAGTTGATCGCGGAGGCTGCAATTACGACGCGCTGTACGCGCTGATTTGACTCGGTGACGATTCAGTTACGTGCTTTGTCTTGCGCGTTGTATTAGTGTGTCAGTTACGTGCTTCGTCTTTCGCGTTGTACTAGCGTGTGCAGCGTAGTGCAGCTTCCATATGCACGACGGTTGCTCATGGTCATCGACGTTGGTAGTCGTGATGGAGGAGACGTGCCACCAGGCGTCAGCGTGGGTGCATCAACGCCTAAGGGCGCTTTAGCCACAAAACACCAATAGACATTATATATCAATGTGCAATAAACATTACACTACTTCTGTGAAGACACGTTTCACTTTCGTGTTCTATACCGATTCCTATATAAGAGGGATCAACCACATTTTTTGGATGACTCCTTATCTCCTTATTTGGATGACGGGCTTCAAGTAAGTCATTTGGATCAGTCGTCTGACTTCGTCGGTTGAAAAGTAAAAAGTCATAATATTTATGTTTGCTTGACTAATTACTACCTCAAACATCAACACGATATCTAACTTTGGCTACACAATCTCGGCGTAATTACTACCTCAAATCATCAAAAAGATATTCCATCGTGGTAACACAATCTTCAGCAAGTCGCTTAATAATAGTACCTTTCAAATTTTAAGGATTTTTGAACGTATTTTCTGAAATAAACGTCAGCTAGCCTATTTAGGTTTACTGCAGGACGACGTCTTGGCCCACCAATCTCCAATTAGTCCTGCCTTGTACTAATTGACAAAGTCTTTTTCCTGTAAATTTCCTCATTTCAGCACAACACCTAGTTCTCTGAAATACCACGTACGTTTTGTGGAAACAGAAGAGGAGATTGAAGGCTGGGCGTTCGTAAGAGCGTAAGCTATAAATCAGCAATTACAGCTTTGACGACAACGGCTCCTAATTATACAGGGTGTTTCACGTAACTTGTGCCAAACATTAAAAATATGCAAATACGATGTAGCTGGGCAGAACCAAGGTAAATTGTTTGCCGTCGATTTTCTTGCATTCTGCTTAATTACATAATTAGTCTTTATTAATAAATCAACTCAAAAATTGTCATCATCATCAGCCTATATTTATGTCCACTGCAGGACGAAGGCCTCTCCCTGCGATCTCCAATTACCCCTGCCTTGCGCTAGCTGATTTAAACTTGCGTCAGCGAATTTCCCAACTTCAACACTCCACCTAGTTTTCTGTTGTCCTCGACTGCGCTTCCCTTTTCTTGGTATCCATTCAGTAACCCTAATGGTCCACGGGTTATCCATCCTACACATTACATAGCCTGCCCAGCTCCATTTTTTCCGCTTAATGTGAACTAGAGTATCGGCTATACCCGTTTGTTCTCTGATCCACACCGCTCTCTTCCTGTCTCGTTAGGTCTAACATTTTTCGTTCTGTGGCTCTTTGTGCGGTCCTTAACTTGTTCTCGAGATCCTTTGTCAACCTCCAAGTTTCTTCCCCTTATGTTAGCACCGCTAGAATACAATGATTGTACACTTTTATTTTCAACGACAGGGGTAATCTCCCAGTAAGGATTTGGTGTTGCCTGCCGTATGCACTCCAGCCCAATTTTATTCTTCTATAAAATTATTTCTTGTGATCAGGGTCCCCTGTGAGTAATTGACCTAGACAAACGTACTCCTTTACAGACTCTAGAGGCTCACTGGCGATCCTGAATTATTGTTTTCTTGCCAGGCTACTGAACATTATCTTTGTTTTATGCATATTCATCTTCAGCCCGATTCTTACACTTTCTCAGTTAAGATCCTCAATCATTTGCTGTAATTCACCTCCATTGTTGCTGAATAGGACAATGTCATCTGCAAAGCGAAGGTTGCTGAGATATTCGCCATTGATTCTCACTCCTAAGCCTTCTCAGTCGAAGAGCTTGTATACTTCTTCTAAGCATGCAGTGAATAACATTGGAGAGATTGTGTCTCCTTGCCTGACCCCTTTCTTGATAGGTAGCTTTCTACTTTTCTTGTGGAGAACCAAGGTTGCTGTGCAATCCTTGTAGATATTTGCCAATATATTCACGTATGCATCCTGTACTCCTTGGTTACGTAATGCCTCTATGACTGCTGGTATCTCTACAGAATCAAATGCTTTTTCATAATCTATGAAAGCCATATAGAGAGATTGATTGTACTCCGCAGATGTCTCTATTACCTGGTTGATGACATGGATATGATCCATCGTAGAATATCCCTTCCTGAAGCCATCCTGTTCTCTTTGTTGGCTGAAGTCAAGTGTTGCCCTGATTCTATTTGAAATTACCTTGGTGAATATTTTATACTGTACTGAAAGTAAGCTAATGGGTATAAAATTCTTCAATTCTTTAACGCCTCCCTTCTTATGGATTAGTATATTGTTGGCGTTCTTCCAGCTTTCTGGTACATTTGAAGTCATGAGGCATTGCGTATAAAAGGCCGCAAGCTTTTCAAGCATGATATCTCCTCGATATTTGAATAAACCTACTGTTATTCCATCTTCTCCAGCAGCTTTTCCCCTGGTCATGTCTTTCAAGGCCCTTCTAACTTCATCGCTAGTTATACAAAGGGCTTCTGTATCCTGTTCATCACTACTTCGAATGAAAGTAGCTTGGCTGCTCTGGCTACTGTATAGGTAAGTATATAATTCTTCCGCTGCTTTTACTATGTCATTGAAATTGCTGATGATAATACCCTGCTTATCTCTCAGTGCATACATCTTGCCTTGTCCTATGCCAAGCTTTGTTCTTACTGATTTCGTGCTCCGTCCATATTTTGCGCCTTCCCCAATCTTTCCCACGTTATAATTTCGGATAATCCTTCCTTTCTTCTTGTTGATCAGTTTCGACAGTTCAGCTAATTCTATCCGACCTCTGGAGTTGGACATTTTTTTCGTTTTGCTGTTTCTTTATTAGTTCCTTTGTTACTTGGGAGAGCTTACCTACTGTTTGCCTTGGTGCCTTACCTCCGACTTCAATTGTTGGTTCTGAGATCAACCTAGTTAGGCTTTCATTAAATACCCCTATGTTGTCTTTATCTTCCTGTTCTAAAGCTGCATATTTGTTTGTGAGCACCAGCCTGAATTCGTCTACTTTTTCCCTTACTGCCTCTAGGTTGGCCTGCTTCCTCTTCACTAATTTCACTCTCTCTCTCTTCAAATTGAGAGAAATCCTAAACCTCACTAACCTATGGTCACTGCTCTTAACCTTACCTAACACTTCTACATCCTGCACTATGTGGGAATCGGCAGAGTATGAAATCTATTTCATTGCTTGTTTCTCTATTAGGGGTTTTTCCGGTCCACTTCCTCTTGCTGCGCTTCCTGAAGAAGGTATTCATTATTCGGAACCTATTCCAGTCCGCAAATTTTACCAACATTTCTCCTCCAGTGTTCCTAGAATCGATGCCGTAGTGGCCAATTGCTTGCTCGCCAGCCTGCTTTTCCCCCACTTGTGCATTGAAGTCACCCATGACTACCGTATACTGAGTTTGCACCTTTCTCATTGCTAATTCAACATCTTCATAAAACTGTTCTATTTCTTCAGCATCGTGGCTGGAGGTTGGGCGTAGGCTTGTACAACCTTCATTCCATACCTCCTATTCAGCTTCATTACGACGACTGCTACCCTCTCATTAATGCTGTAGAATTCATCAATGTTGCCCGCTATGTTGTTATGGACTACAAATCTTACCCCGGATTCTCTCCTGTCAGGAAGACCTCTGTAGCAGAGGACGCGGCCGTTAGTCAGCACTGTCTAAGCCTCACCAGTTCTTCTCACCTCACTAAGGCCAATAATATCCCAGGCAATGCCTGATAATTCTTCAAATAGCCCTGCTAAACTAGCGTCACTCAATAGGGTGCATGTTTTGAACGTTGCCAGGTAAAGTTTCCATTGGCAGCCTGTCAGGACCCACACATTCTTTGCAACCTCTGCCGCGTCGCAGGTCAGACCGCCGCCTTGGTCAGGTGCTCCGCAGCCGCTGGAGACTGAGGGCCGTGGGTAAATTGTAGGAGTCATTTGGGAGGTGGCGGCCGAATACTGCACCAGGGAGGCCAATTCCTGTTCTAGTGAGGGAGTGACCTTGTTGAAACTTAGAGGGCCTTCCTAATTTGGTTGAACCTTGACTAGCATAGCCCCACCAGCTCTCGGCGATTTTTAAATATTTTTTGCCGGTGTCAGGTGCCACTTCATGCCTGAAAATGCCTAATTATTGTAATTAGATTAAAAATATAAAAACAGGAAATTGTAGGCCAACCTTAAAAGCTGCCGATAGAGCTTTCTGCTGCTCAATGCGTGCTACATAATAATGTTTTACCGATCGCGAAAGACGTCCGCGAATATAAGCACAATTGCCGTGCGTCGGGCCCCTCGAGGCACTTTGCGTTTATTCGTTGGCATGTTCCACGCTCGTGAAAACACTTATATGTAGCACGCATTGAGCAACAGAAAGCTGTATCGGGAGTTTTTAATGTTGGCCTACAATTTTATGACTAGTAACATTAGAACAAGGTGAGAGCAGGAGCCGACGTTTCGACAAGTGGGCTTGTCTTCTTCAAGGCGACATATGCTCTCCTCGGCACAGTATATATAGGTAGGGTTCTTCTAAAGGGGAGAGAAGGGAAGGCGGGTGGGTGAAGTAACGAGCGAGAGTGTGTTAGCAGCGAGGGTGTAGAAATGAAAGATATATAATGCACGACTGATAGTCGGTGGGGGAGTTTGAGGCCGGGCTGTGTGTTAGCAGGTTGACGTGTCATGGCAGGTTCCTCTTTTCGTGGAAGCGGTCTAGACGACGACGGGGGGGGTCTGCTGCGCAGGAGGTCAGTGAACTATCGTGTCTGACAGGGAGAATAAAAGTGGCGGCAGGAAATGTTGCTCGGGTGCACAAAATAAACACAAATGTCGCTGTATAGATAAAGGAACGAAAGGATTGAGTGAAAGCAAAGGGGCAGGTTGGACTATTATTGACCAACGAATAACGAAACAAACAGAAAAACTAAGCAACTCAATGAACAATAACTAAGTGCTGTTGCCTATGCTTTTCAAATTAGCACAGCGAATAGATTCTGAAGCTCCCTTCGAAACGTTCATGCGTATTGGTTGCAATCTCTTGAACTTGTGGATGAGGTACGATTCTCTATATTTTCTGTCTCGCACAGAACGCAAACTTGGCTGTAGTTTGTTGAGTTTAGGTTCATCAAAGTTATGACCTGGTTGATTGAAATGGTCGGCGACGCCTTTGGGAAGCTTTTTAGCTGTGTCCGCGCGATGTCCGTTTAGCCTGATGTTTATTGATTGTCCCGTTTCACCGATATATTGCTTCTTACAGAAGGAACACTAAAGCACATAAATTACATCGGAGCTAGTGCAAGTAAAGCTAGTTTTCACTTCGGGTGTGTAGCCATTTGCGGTACTTTTAATTTTAAGGTCACTTTGAAGGTGTTTGCAGGTTTTGCACCTGGGGCGAGAACATGCTTTCATAACGAGGGAATGATGTTGGCTGACTTTTGAATGCACTAACATGTCTTTAAAGTTTCTGTTGCGGCGATAGGTAACCCTTGGTACATCCGGGAACGCTTTTCTCAGACGCTTGTTACTTGATAATATTGGGTGGTATTTTCGTACGATGTTGTTTATGTTTGGGAGGGCGTTGGAATATTTTGTTATAAAGGCTGGTGGTCTATCAGATTCTGGTATAGGTTGTTTCTGAGCTAATGCCGACTGCCTCTCTAATCTTGACGCGACGTCATAAGCCTGGTCGAGGGGAATTTGTGGATGGTTTCGTTTCGCTAGCGTTACCTTAAGTTCATTTAAGTGGTGGATATAATCAGTGTCGTCGCTACAGATTCTTCTTATTCGTTTCGCTTGCCCGACAAAAATTCCTCGCTTGCAATGTCGCGGGTGATGACTGGTGTAGTCTAAATACTGCTGGCTATCCGTAGGTTTCCGGTAAAGTGTTGTTCTCAGTTTTACATTTTCTATGTAAACCGTCGTGTCGAGAAAGTTGATCTGTCTAGGAGAGTGGTGAGCAGTAAACTTAATACTTGCGTGAAAGCGGTTGAAATGGCTAATTAGGTCGCTTAGCACGCTTGTGCCGTGTTCCCATATTATGAATATGTCGTCAATGTAACGCAAGTAGGTGTTGGGTTTTAAAGGGTATATTTTATCAGGTTTGCTTCAAGCTGTCCCATGAAAATGTTGGCAAACGTGGGAGCGAACGGTGTTCCCATGCTCGTGCCGAAAATTTGTAGGTAGTGAATACAATCGAATTCGAAATAGTTGAGCGTAAGAACATGCAAGCTCTAGAAGTGACAGGTAAACTTCGGGAGCGTCCGCTTGAGGATTGATTGCGAGGGACTTCGACACGGCTTCAATTCCTTCCCGCACGGGTATGTTAGTATAAAGAGCAGAAACATCTAAAGTTACTAGAATAGCACGGTGGGAGAGAATTTGGTTAGCGTTAATCGTGTCGACAATTCGAACGAAGTGGGGCGTATCTTGAACAAATGATGGTAGGGTGGCTGGGATGTTTGAAAGATGGTGATTTAAGAATTTAGATAGTGACCCGGAGGGTGTGTTGGTAGTTAGCCTGCCTGGGATTTCTGCTGTAAATATTTCTTTATAATTTTACGATTGACACTTTTAATACAATTATATTAATTGCGACGTAGCATAAATAATAAACACCTATTATTTAATTTGGCGCAATGGAAAAAAAATCTGAGGCTCTCCAAGCGGCGGCAAACAACATTACCTTGGTTTGGTCCAGTTACGTGGCATTTGCACATTAAAGTTAGGCTCAAGTTATGTGAAACTCCCTGTATAGGCTCAACGGTGTCTGGCGATGTGCTTATAAACACATCAGTTGCTTAGTAAAGCTTTGGAGCACATGGGCAAGCTATGGGCAGACTCCGGAGGAGTTTTAGAACTTCCTGCGTGACGTCGCCGCTATAAATGTCTTCTCCAGGGCTTCGCGAAGCAATATGTACGTTAAAGGCATTTTACAGCAGAGGCTCGTGTAACAGCACGTCCCTGTTTGTTCTATAATATGCATCCAGAGAGTTTGTTTTTCTCCACGTTTTGTTGGGCTGTTAGGAGCACTGCAATGTTCCTGCATATTGTGAGTGTTTTATGCGTGCTTTCACTCTGCTAGAGCAGTTTGTCTTTGAAGTGTTTAACTTCATTATAATATTTATGTAAACACAATCTTTAATGATAATCAATGAGATGGTTTGTGAATGTGTGTACTTCTTCTGAATGGAACATTTTGGAGTGAACGTCATAGCAGTAACATCAGAATTTTAGAAAAATAAATTGGGATGCACAGAGACATTGTTCAATGCGCGGACGTATAGATGCTCTCGTGCCCATATTTATACACCAATTTGTTAAACACCCTTGAGTCTTCGATTTAGCACCCTTCTTGGAGGCAAATTCGCACCTTATGTGTGGTATACACCATTATTATGTGTTTTGAGTAAATTGGGTGCTATAAGGGTGTAATTGAGGGTGTTTTTAAGTATACCAGCTCGCCTAGCATCCATAAAGGTGTTAAACCGACTGGTAAAACGTTTTAACGCGCTTAACGGTGTTGAACTGCTTAGTTTGTAGGCGAATAGTAACTGCACCCTAAGCTATCTTTAGACTACGTACGCAAGCAACCTCCACTGAAGCAGTGGCTACGGAGTTCCGCTGCTGATCCCAAGATTGAGGGTTCAAACCCAGCCACAGTGCCTGCATTTGGATGGGAGCGAAATATCAAAAACGCTCGTGTACCGCAAATTTGGCGCACATTAAAGAGACCCATGTCCCCAGATGCTCGAAATTAAACCACAGTCTGCCACTACGGTGTGCCTCATAACCGGATGGTGGTTCTTGCTCGTCAAACACCATAATTAAGTTTTACCTACGTATGCTGTTTGCAGACATTTAGCAAAAAACGAAAACAACGGGCTATTTCGTTCAGACTGCAGTCGCACGGGGCGTAAGAAGGGCTACAGCCGCAACTGAGGCGAAGGCATTTGCTTGGTTGGCTGCAAACTTTACGTCTAATCCAAATGCGACCGTTACTACGTGCCTAATGAGCATCGAAATCTTAGTTTTTTTTCCGCACTTACCGGCTTTCCGCGGGTTGCTTATTAGAGAAACGGCTGACCGGCAGAAGCAATGTGAACTTACAAGAGCCGTGGCTTTGAGCGCAGTGGCAAATGTTATAGTTTTTTGTTATTGTTTTTATTGTAGTTTTTTATATTTCTTGCTGCAAAATTTGAGATGCGTCGTGTAGATATCAAGTGACTGCCTCGCCACTTGATTGGCCAGGCAAACATACGTAAGGTACCGAAGTGTTAATGTGAACAACGATCTTAAAGCGTTTAAAAACGTACAGTCTTGACAGCGAGAGAATTAAAAGAAAGGAAAGGCGGGGAGGTTCACCAGGCGCACGTCCGTTTTGCATTTGAATGTTCGCACCAAGTCTACACACGGTCGCCAAGACCAGTCGACTTCAGGTACTGCAACAGCGCTTTCGTGGCTTTCTGTGCCATCGGCGCGCACGCGGCGATGGTGCAAAGATCTTCATTTCCGAAAACGGTCTAGAGTCCAGCAGGTTCAAAGCTTTCCGGAGATCTTCACGCTCGACCTCGTACTTGGGACAGAGGCATAAAATGAGTTCAATTCTTCTATAGTTTCACAAGAGTCGCACATGGGCGTATCCCCATTCCAATGTGGAACAAGTAGGCCTTTGTATATGTCACACCGAGTCAGAGGCGGCACAGCACTGTGGCCTCAGAGCGGGAAACTTTCATGGCACTTGTACATTTAGGGGTGGATCAGGTCTATAAAAACGAACCAGCATCCATTCAGAGCTATAGCTTTCGTTCAGATAGTACCGGAAACGACCGTTGCAAACGAGTTTTGTCAGCTTAATGCGCGCCCAAGTGCAGCAGTAAACACACCTGAATACAGTAACTCTGTCGAGGAAGTCAAAGCATCGATCAATTTTTCTATCGATAGCGATCATCATGACCTAGATCAGCCGTTTTCAGTAGCAGAATTAAAGAACGCACTGCTATTGTACCGCCATAGGACAGAAGCTGCCCCGAAAAGCCATGAAGCCACAAATACTTCGTTAAAATTACTGAATGATGCGTGAATATCGGAATCTCTTCCTCCTTCCTGGAAAATTGCTCGAGTGGTTCTGATACTAAATTCGGGTAAAACTGCTTTATTGTTAGATTCTTTCCGCCCTGTTAGCCTGACAAGCTGCCTTTGTAAACTTATGGAAAAATATATTGATGCTAGGCTTCAGTGGTGGACGGAATTCACCAACGCACTGCCCGAAAATATGGCGGGCTTCCGCAGGAGCCGGTGTACGACGGATGCTATTTTGGATCTTGCTACAGATGTAGATCATGAGAGGAGCTGTGGAAGAATCACCATTGCAGTGTTTCTAGACATAAAGCGTGCATTCGACACAGCCAGCCACACTCACGTACTGCATGGGTGAATTCAGTTGAGCATAGTTGGCCGAACACTGAGATGGATGGGGGAATTCTTAAGAGGCAGGGAAACCTTTATTGAAACTGCTGATGGCAAAAGCACAGAGCATACAGTGGATCAAGGCATTCCATGAGGTAATGTACTCAGTCCATTTCTATTTAACTGTGTTATGGCTGAATTACCCCATATCTTGCCTGCTACCTTGAAATATTCACTATATATTTTTGCAGATATCGGCATCAGACTCGAGTGTTCAAGCCGTTCAGCAATAGTTACAAGCTGGCCTAACAATAATTTATGATTTTTTAAAGTAGAGGTATGATTATCTTACTTGAGAAAACTGCTGTATCTTCCTTTTATACAAGGAAATACTCGAGAGAATCCAACTCGTGCTAGACTCTCAGCGTTGGCAACTTGAGCGACAACACAAGTTCTTGGGAGTTGTTATAGACAGACGGCTATCATGGGCTCCCCAAATAAAAGCATTAGAGGAGACAGTCAACTCCCTGATCAACATTGTTCGTCTATTTCTTGTTGTTAGATGGAGTAGTTCAACCTATTTTTTAGCGATCATTACACAAAGAATAGCATACTCTGCTCCTGTACTACACGGAACATCCCGTAATCTAGAGGAAACAATTCAAAGATTGTTGGCCAGAAGCTTCCGCTTAAGTCTTGGCGTTCTGTGTGCATCTGTCAGTGCTTTGGTAATTGCTAATTCCCGCCAAACAACTTTTCATGTACTAAGATTTGCGGAAACTTGTCACTTTCTTCGTTTGGCAAAACAACACGCTAATCATCCACTATGCCAAGACCTTCCACTATGCCAGACCCACTGCACAAATGCATGAAGAAATACGGCGGGGCAAAAACTTTCTGCCTGCTTATGAATACTGGTCTGCATGCGCAACTCAACCCCCATGGCAACTTGCAATTCCAGAAATAGCCACTTCAATTTCTGGTGTAGGTGTTAAATTTTATATGCCCGTAGTTGCGATAAAGCAATTAACTTTATCACATCTTTACACTGAGTATGTAGATCGCATTCGCGTACATACCGATAGATCATGCTGGAAACAAAGCTCTACATCAGCGTTTTTTATACCTATATACCAAGAGAAAGTGCTTATATAAGCTTTGCCAATTTACAACGTCCACAACGGCAGAACTTTACGCAATATTTCCTGCTTTACGTTACGTATGTCAGCAGTCAGGATCTCTTCGCTGGGTTGTTCTGAGTGACTCGCGAGCTTCATTCCTGTGATTAAATGAAATCAGCTTAAGAAAAACAAACAGTACATTGACATATAAATCAAGAAGACATACGCCATAGCGATAGATCTACAAGACGACATAAATTTCCAGTGGATTCCCAGTCACTGTGAAATCATAGGAAATGTAACAGCTGATCACATGGCCCGTGCAGCGCATCCTGAGAATTAATTATCACTAGGTTCCTCTAGCAAAGAGTGATGCGCGATGTTTATTGATCAAACTATATGGTAAATTCTCCAAGGAAACATGCTTCATAAATGATATGCAGAACTCTCAAATATATAATATTCATCTTGGAATAAAATTCAATATTCCGCTTATAATTAGCCGATCTGTTGAAACAACGGTTCGTAGGCTTCTTCTAGGCACTGCTTATACGTAAAATTTTTCTGTATAGGATAATAAAAACTTACAGTGCTACATGTCCATGTGAAGAGGCTGAAGAAGACACAGAACACCTTCATCTACACTGTAAAAAAAAACATGATGCTCCCCGTAAGAAACTTTCGGAAAAATTACATTGCTTAGATAGACGGCCACTATTCTTAGGAAAAATTGGGGTCTATGGCCAACAGAAACACTTGAAAACATCAGTGTGCACGCCTATAGTACAATTTTTGGAGGAATCAAAATATCGCAAAAATACTAAGGGACGTAACAGTTTTTGCTGGCATTCTTATTATCAACAGACACTCTTGATTACATGTTTATTGTGTCTTCGTGTTCATGTAGCATTTGTGTCTGCGTACAAGACTGTTGTATCTAGAGTGCGGCATTCAAGAGGGACCTAATTCGCAAGTTCCCAAAACCTTTAGTGTGAACATCTTGGTTTTGTGAACATTTATACTCTGTGAAATCATCTGTTGCGTGTGAAAACTTTGGTTTTGAGAGTATTTATGCTTTGTGAACTCTTCTGTTCTAGTGATCCTCCACTAGAGCTGAAAACAACCACTGGCGCTCGAAGGTTTGTCATGCATACTAGTTTTCTAGCGTCTGTCAAGACCAGACTCGTGAAATGCCTAGCTCTGCCTTCTCCTGGTTGCTATCACCTGCAGCAGTGTCACGTGCTGGGAGTGCACAGTTTTCTAATGCGATACGTCTAAAGCACACATAGAAATAAGCAATGAACGGGACGAATCAGCGTCTTCTTCGAGGTGCCTTTGTAGGTGCAACCTCTACGTGACAATGGCAAGGGAACAGAAAAAAAAGGAGGCTCCAGCACTAACCTTGCCGGTAACCTCCTGTCATAATTCAATGCCCCCCCCCCCCCCGCCCCTTTTCTCATCTTGCCCCCTTCGACCAACCTTACACACACACACAAAATAAATAAAACACTGCGGGAACAGTTTTCGCGATTGGGATTCCTTCTTCAAGACCCGTGTGTTTGTTCAGTTAGACTGCCTTGCTCAGTGGCTCACCTTGCCTTTTGGTTTCCATCAGAGACGGTAAACGTTCTCCGAACGTAGTGTGTTCTTCAGAGGCTTTCTTCGAGATGCTGAGGCCGAAGAGGTTTTGAAGGAACGACAACGACTACATAAAAATAAAAGACACTGCGGCAGGATTCTGTCGACACATTTTGCAGGTGTTGCTGCTATTGCTTCGGCTGTCACCGCCTAAACAGGCGGCTGGCACTGAGAGCATTGACGCGTCAATTTAACATTCAGAGGATGGTCGCAGCCAGCCGTGAGACAACCTCGGATGGCGGGTATTCGGGGCACAGGGGCGCTTTGCTCATATCATGCATGCCCTGTGCGTTTCCCCGCACCTTCATTTCGCTTGTGCGAAAGGCAGTTCGCTTTCCTTTGTGGCAGCCGTCCCATTTGTTCATACAGCAAATAAAGAAAGAAAAACAAAAAAAAATACAGCTTGAGCACACAAACAAATGCCGCGGAACTCACACCGTCTGCCAATGTCGCTGTACTGGTCCCTTGGCGATGCTTTTGGGTGCCTGAAAGCAATGACAAATTGTCGCGAAGTTTTTGACTGCAAAGGCAACGGCCCATTCAGCTATTGCGACGGCAAACAAGATAAAAGAAAAAAAGAAAATCCCCCGTCTATTTCATTTCTTCCGAAAAAATTATCAGCAAAGACATATGAAAGAGAAAGAGAAATATAAAAAAATATGCATTATATCAATCAGAGGAGTAAATTCAAAGAACATGAATTTCTTCACTACCAGCGAAAGAACACGTCGAGGACATGAATTCTTTGTATTTTAGTTCCGGTGGAAGGTAGATAAAGTTTGTTAGTAAAACTAACAGACTCGTTCGTGCAAAACAGAAGCAGTTTGTTTGTAGGCTTGCAACATGCGAAGGCGCATGCAGCAAGGTAGGCTTGAACAATATGAAACGTACTCGCGCCATATTTAACGCTGTGGCGTGTTCGACCCAACACTAGGTGCTTAGCACAACACAAAGGCACACCCAGGTGGAGGTATTGGTGGTATGTTAATGCATGTATTCAGTAGCCATAAAATGCGAAGATTAAAAGCAAAAATTCATACTCCTACTTAAAAGCCACACTTAAGCCTAGACGTTGCAACAGAAAACACATTTCCAGAAGTTTGAGAATGCAACCCAATCCAAAATCACTTATACAGCGGCAAAGAACAGCCTCCGGGGTGTTGTTTGCCGCTGCACAGAACAAACAGCACAGAACAAATATATTATTTAACACTAAGCTCGACTATACCATGCGAACGATTCTTTAAACGGGTCAAGGTTGCAATATAATGAATGAAGGACTAAAGTTTCCGGGAACCATGCTGCCAACTCTTTTTTAACCTCCTACCGAGAAACAGTTGTTTATCAGACGCACGCTATAGCAGTGGCGCAAATCGTGCTTTGTAAAGTAATATTATTCCGTGCAATTTAGGGCGCATGCTTCATTAGAGGGGTTCAGATTATTGAGAAGGCCTTCGTAGCAGACCAATTTTTAAGGTCAGGCCTGCTGGTTCGTTAACCTCATGCGCTTCTCGTAGATTTGAGCTTACAGGCAAAATGCAAAGCTTATCAGGTAGTTTTGCGGCAATGCGTAAATCTATGTGCAATGGTAGCGCGCCAGATCTCATTGCAATTGTTAGGGGCTGTTTAGCGTCTCGAGTTTTCGGCTTTTGCCAATGCCTGTGCTGCTTACCACAAGCAGCTCAGGTCAGCGCCATTCAAAGAGAAAACGCTGAAGTCTAAACGACACGAAAGCGTTAATATGTGTGAAGCGACTACAAAAGGGATGGAGCCCGGGTAGCCGGATGTCTCCAGAAGACGAACACGCGCCAGCAAATCGTATACAGTGCACCTAACTTTTGCAGTGAGGACTAGTTGCTCCGCCATTGCGCAGGTTCTGCTCGCCGGTTTTGTGATTCGTCTATTTAGGGGCACACGAGACGTCATTGTGCACACCTGTCGAAGCGGTGGTGTGCCCTAACAGGGACGCATTCCACAATTGCATCATTATAGCTACAAATAGTCGTCTTACGATTGCGTCATTCCAATCACACTTAGTGCTGTTACTGACGTTTACACAGTAGCCTAGATGCCAATAGTACGTGCAGACGTTGTTTATACACCTATAAAGCACATTTATTTTTTTCGTCATCAGCGTCATAATTTATTATTGCTTAATGTGCCCTTTCTTGCGCCCCATGGTTATGAAATATTATTCGGAAAAAAATATTAGAATGTATACTATTTTCCCGCTTTTATTATTTTCCCATTCCATCCACCTTCTCCATAAATATCAATGCGGCTTTATCCATGAGAAAAGTGCATCCATCGCGTTATATCGTGTCCGGAATACTCTCGACACTTTCAAAGATAAAAAACACCACGCCATACTTATTTCTTTGGGTTTCGAAGGGGCTTTTGATAGTGTATGGCATCCAATGGTTCTTCACTTTTTACAATCCCACAACTTCCCCCATAACTTGTACCACCTCCTCAAATCATTCCTCCACAATCGCACAGTCATTTTAAGGTCGCAAGCCGGCGAAGTATCCGCCGCTCCTACCTTGGGCAGCTCCCGAGGTTTGGCCATTAGTCCTCTTCTGTGGAATATTGTAATACATAGTTTACTCGAACTTTCCTTTCCCCCCGACGTGTTCGCTCACACTTATGCCGACAACACAATCAGAGTGATCTCCGCCGCCAACTGCTTAGAACTAGAATCGAAAGCCTCGACTTCTCTTTATATCATCTCGGATTGGGCACACGGAAATAACGTCGCCATTAGCACCGTCCAATCGTATTTTCTCTGCTTACCTAACAGACATTCATCCTACTCCTCTCGCCCCCGTCAACCAATAGTCCGCGTCAATGGTACACCACTTAAATCACAGCCCAGCATTAAAATTGTAGGAGTTGTATTTGACACTCATCTCAAGTTCAGCGATCGCTTAACCTACATTCGATCCAAATCCGATCTCTTTTCTTCGCGTCTCCTCCTCTTCCTCCGCGTGCACTACTCGCTGCCTTCTTCTGTTCTCAGTATCCTATATAGTCAGCTGCTTCTTCCCACTCTAACTTACGCATCCTCCGTTTGGTGGCCGGCCTTTCCCACGTCACAATTCAAACTCAAAATTATTCGTGTTCAACGCACTCTCTTATTCACCATAACCGAAGCTGTTCCCAGGACGAGAACATCATCCATCAATTTTCTTGCCGATGCCCTCCCGCTTCCCATTGAATTAGGTCGCTTATATGGACAGTTTTCGTTGCCCGCGCTTAAAGCCCTCACTTTCTATGGCCCTACAGCATACAATCCTTCGGGAATTTAATACTTCTTCAATTAATTCTTGGAGTATTCATCCTAGTCATAAATATCACTTTATTTTTCACCGCCTCCAACTTAATCAGGTCCGCATGGTCCCAACCCTTCCCGTTAAGCATCTGTACACAGATGGCTCCTATACTACTCATTCTGCCGGTTCAGCTTTTGTGCTCTTTCACTCTCATGGCCACATTACAAAAGTCGGCAGGTACAAAATCATTGGTGCCATCAGCGCTTATGCTAACGAGACTATCGCGCTATTAGAAGCACTCGCTTATATAGGCATCTTGCCTCATGTCACCCCCCTCCACATTTATTCCGATTGCATTTCTTTACTTTTCGCGTTAGCTAATTTGACCACAAGCAATAACTATGTACACGAAATCAAACACATCCTCATCTCCATCTTATCTTTTCGTCATGTGGAACTTTTCCATGTGCCTGCCGATAAGAGTGTTGGCAGCAATGAGCTTGCCGACAACATTGTCAACTCCGCTACATAACACGGTATATCCCGGTTCATTCTCGCTACTCCGACCTCAATAGAAACAAATATGCGTGCCACTTCATACGCACAGTGGAGAGAGAGAGAGTAAACTTTAATGGGAAAAGGTAAAAAAAGAAGGAAAATGTGGGTGAGTGTGGCTTGGTTGCGTGATAACTCGGACGCTGAACTCATCGAATGGGTTCCGAATGTTCATAGCACACCCCCCTTTTTCCCGCCAGAAAAACCTATCCCACACCTCATAACTGCTCACGCCTGGTTGCCCTTTTATTATTTTCATTTCAATCTTTCACCCCTTAGTAATTGTGCATGCAGTACAACATGCACAGACTTGCACCATTTTATAATGGGTGCCCTTTGACTTCTGAGATCATTTGTATACTCAAAGAGCACCGCGACTTTGCATTGACGCCCGCTCATTATATTCCATTATTAATTGACAAACGGAAGACAGCACTATTAATCCGCCTTTATCGTCACATTTCTTTATTTACTTTCCCTGCTTGCTCTTGATCCGGAGCACATGTCGTACATGCATATTCTCATCTTCACGTATTATTCCTTTTCTTTCTCTCTTACTTTTTTTCTCGCTCTCTCTGTCTTCTCATCTCTGTTCTCAGCTTTCCTTCTGGAGTATTCTCCGTTATGCCAACTAAGGTGGAGCCAGGCTCCGAGGACATAATTGACGGAATGTCTGATTTCATTGCTCATGCTCGACAACATCATTTATCTCGCCAACACTCAAACACGCCTGTTTCCTTCTACACCCCCACACTTCTTTTTACCCACACTCTATTCTTCACCACCTTTTCTATCTGTAATTTTGGTACGGGCTTGGTCACCCGTTCCTCAGCTTGAGCCCGCCCTAAGTTCATGGCGCACCATCCCGCAGACTTTCTTTTCTATTTCTGTTTTCTTTCCTTATAATCTTCTCTTTCGTTCCTTGTTTTTCTCACATCTCCTTTCATTTTCATTTAGTAATAAAATACCAGCACGAATTCTCGAGACGCAACACACCATTACAATGCAAACCTTTTCCACTATGACACCCTCTGTATTGTGAATTTTTCGCCACTGCATACTTCGGCTACACCTGGGCATTTTATATTTATATTTCATTTTTCCCCTAAATTCCCTTTGGAGTCTTCCAACCCCTTACATTTTTATTCAATTGACTTTTATCCTGCAATGCCTGTGTTGGTGCGAGTATCCCTCACTTTTTTATAGTTTTTTTTTATTTGCACCGAGGGGCTCAAAAACTTGCCCTCTCCGCTCGCCGGCTAGACCCGCTCAGCTATGACTCTTTCATCTCCAACTGAACGCCGCCGAGCGGTCCTTCGAGTTATGAACTCCTCGCGGGCAAGCGAGCACGTTGAGACACTTGGCGCGTTTTGATTTGGCCATACCAAGGCGCAGTTAGAACGCAGGCAAGTGCTTGCGCGTACAAGGAACGCATGGATAACAGAAACTTCCGAAAGCGAGGGTGACGTGGCGCCGCGGCGATGCCCTCCCTCTTCCCGCGATACCGGGCGCACTAGGGTACAGTAGGTCGCCTTTCCACCGCTCTGCTCCTTGGAGGAACGCTCGTGGTGGGGCGCGGCAGCCAATGGGAATTTGCCTGCCTTTTCGCTGCTAGGGACGACAGGCACCGGCTTTTTGCTCAATGGAACATTAGACGCATTTGCTTTAAAAGAAAAAAAAAGACTCAACGTGCTATAACCAGCGCTGAAAATTGTCGATCCCCAGGGATCAATTTGAGTATGCGCGGTAAATAAAAAAAGTTTAAGGTACACTTGGGAATACGTGCTCAATACATTTATGTGTTTATTGAGCGCGCTCCTTGTTTGCGCAGCAGGTAATCACGCGCACCGGCGAGCGCAAGCCTCATTCAGTGCAGCCGCCACCGCATATCGATTGGCCAAGAAAAGCGCGGGCCTGAATAAGCTAAATAGAGCTCCGCTACATAGAGGGCCAAGCTAAATAGAGGGCCGTATCTCTTGAGCTCACTACATGGGCTCGTCTTCTGCGGAGAAGACTCGGTGAGTACATATTTACGCAGCCTCTTTTCTAATTCTCATTGCTGGCACGAAAAAAAAAAGAGAAAAGCTATATTCAACTCCAATGTTCTTCACTGTGTTGCTTAAATAAAACGTTGCTGCACTTCATTCCTGCGGTGATTAATTAGTGAAACTTTTCAGCCTAAATGAACTATAATGGGTGCAGAGCAACCGAGTTGCCTACTGCTCAATAAAAATGATTACTGACACCGCTAGTCATTGAGCCGCGGTCGACATATTCAAAATTAAAATACGTACACTTCTGAGCACGCGGTTTTCTTAAGGAGTCCGTCGTGAGTAAGTGAGGGTGTCTACGAAAAAAAAGCCCCTTTCTTAATGAAAGATGGTTGAACGCGAAGCTTTCTCCTATGCAAACAGAATCAAAGTCAAAGTCCAGAGCCAACGACCACGCAACGAACCAATCAAATGCTGAGCGACCCGATGCGATGCATATGTGATTTTATTGCTTGTTTAGGATTTTTTTTTTTAACGTTGAAGTTGAAGGAAGACACATTTCGTTAAGTTTCTATGCCTTTATTTAGATCATGTAGCCGTTGAATACACACACACTCACACTTTCACGGACGACTCTACACTTGCACTACACTTGCCTTGTGATCGCTGTGGTAGACGGTCAGCGGCTCTGCCGTTGACGGGAATGGCCTTACGGGCACGATCGCCCTAGCGCTAACTGTTCGTGTACGGCAGCCTCTTCTCCTGCCGTGCGCTGCACCCGCGGTCTATGCATGGTGATGGCCGGGAATGCATTGCGTGACGCGCGTAATGCAATTCAGATATATACAGTTCGTCTGGTAGCGTGGCGTTGCAGTTCCCATTGTTCTTATCGGTACAACTGCGAATGTAAACTGCACTGTTCTAGGATACGTATGTCAGTGCGCCGTTGTTCTATTGTGTGCGCAGATGCGCAGATAGTTCCATTGTGTAAGTTGGCTTTCCTGTAGTGCATTTTGGGTGCTCGCGGACGAATCAGTGATACATAGCAAGCTTCGCTTTAAAAACAAACTTACCGCTGGCAATCAGCTATTTCTTGGCTTGTCTGCGGCAGGGTTATCTTCGTACTGTTTTTCAGTGTAGGCAATAAGAAACGTGCACAGGCGCTCCACGCTGCTTTTTTTACAGCCAAGCTCTTTATGCGGTCCCTGTGCCATCGTTGTCGGGAGAGAGAGAAACGAAGAGGGAAAGATAGCGAGGTTAACCAAGGACGTGCCCGGTTGGCTACCCTACACTCGGGGAAGGGGAAAGGGGAAGAATAGATAAGGAGAGAAAAGAGAAATAATAGTCAATCACTCGCAGAGATAGTTACAGAAGAATATCTACTGTCGGAAGCGTCCGTACAATCCAGTATTCTTCACGAACTGCAGAAGGGCTCTTGTGGCCCTTTGCTTGCAAGAATGCATAGGCCATGGCCCAAGGATCTTTTCTTCCGAGAACGTTATGTTATCTAACAGGTTGAGTTTAGCTTGGAGAATACGTCGTTGAGTGTCAAAAGATGGACAGGGACACAGAAGGTGCGCGAGAGTCTCGTCGCAGCCGCACAAATTGCACGCCGCACTGTTGGTCATCCCTATGAGGAACGAATAGGCGTTGGTAAATGCGACACCCAACCACATGCGACACAGTAAAGTTGTTTCACGACGTGAGAGTCCAGGTGTTAGGCGAAGTCGCAAGTTAGGGTGAAGAGAGTGCAAACGGGAGTTGGTGAAACCCGGTTTATTCCATCGTAGAAGTGTGATGTGGCCAGCAAGCGATTTAAGTTGCTGCGCAGCATCCGTTCTTGAGAGTGGTATAGGAACCAGATGATGTTTTTGATGAGCCGAGCGTGCTGCTTCATCTGCGCTGTCATTGCCGACAATTCCGCAATTGCTCAGCAACCATTGAAATACAATGTCGTGTTTTTCTTCTATTTCGTGCACTAGCTGCTCGTGTAACGCATGAAGTAGGCCAAACTGCAGAGTTTGTAGGGCTGCTTTGGAATCATTTAAAATGACCCAACGATTTGGCGGCTGCTGGAGCACGTAATTGAGTGCACCTTGAAGAGCCGCAAGTTCTGCAGTTGTAGACGTGGTGTTGTGCGAGTATTTAAATTGCAAAGTGACGGCGTCCGATGGAAAAACTACTGCTCCGGTAGAGCTGTTGGAAATGGTGGAACTGTCCGTGTATATGTGTATGCGGTTAAAATAGTACTCTTTTAGGACAATCAGAGACAATTGCTTCAGGGCTAGTGTTGAGAAGTCTGCCTTTTTTGTAATCCCAGGAACTGAGAGGCACACGTGAATTTTCCGGAGACACCACAATGCCGATGTTGGGAGTTTCACAGGCTTGAAGCCAGATGGTATTGAGGCACGGTGTCTTGTCACAATAGTCACAATAATACAGAATGAGTCTGTGGTCTTCGCACTGGCAAATCGGCTAAATGATGGGATGGTAGCCGTGAAAGGTGTCGAATGTGCGCTCTTAGCGTCTCACCGACGATATGAGCGGTGAGTTCTGATCGGGTGCTCCTGTGCATTGACAATTGTTGCAGCTGTCGATAAACATCTCGGGAGGCCAAGACATATCCGAAGTGCTTGACCTTGTACACTCTGTAGTGCAAGGATATTAGTCTTGCCTGTGTTCGACAAGAGAGGAAAACTGTATTGCAGGAATCCGAGAGAAAGTGCCGTGTATAGCTGTAACATGGAGCGCACGGATGGTCCCCGCTATTTTCCAGCTACAAATTTGAACATATTCTTAATACAAATGAGTTTTTTCTTCATGTAGGAGACATGGGGACTCTAGCTGAGGTCGCGATCCCCAATAACGCCTAAGAACCTGTGAGTTTTCTTGTACTCAATTGACTGGCCCTCGATAGACACCGTTGTCGTTGTCGGACTTCGCTAAAAAGGGACCACGTCACCTAGCTGGAGAAGAGAGGCAAAGAAGAGCTCAACAGGGAAATGGGTTGGAGTGACTCCTTTCCCCCTGTGAGAATGATGTACGAGAGGGTGCAGATGAAAATAACGGGAGGACCCCCTCCAATACTCCAATACTAGCGTTGGAGGTGGAGAGCGTGAGGCGCGCCAACCAATGGCGGTGTCCGAAAAAAGTAGGTCAACGGAGGAGTGGGGTGTGAGAGGAGTACGCGTCGAACGCGGGGAAATGCTGCTACAGTTGTATATACGCAGCTTTGGATTACTGGTTCCGCACATTCCATCCCAGCCACAACTATTGGACGACCACGAGTAGTGGGTACTCCTGAGGAAGAAGCTGCCTATATACCGCGAGCGTCAGCGATAGTGGGCTCGTGAACTGGCTCGTCGCTTGCTCTTATTAATGGCGTGCAAAAAGGGGTGGCGCAACTTGCACGTGAAAAAAGCGCGGCAAAACACACAGAGAAAGCTTACGCCAAAAAAAAACACACTGAGAGAACCACAAGCAAGCACTCCTAAAGAATGGTCACCACGCGAAGCACGCAAAAGCGAAAATGATGGGAAAGAATGGTGATACAAATGATTTACAATATAGACTGCTTTCGAAGTTTGACTTGCATGGTGCAACACTCGCTGTGCGACCATCTTCACAGAGTGGAAGAAGCGGTGAATGTTTTCTTTTTCTTAATAAAAAACGGAGGGATGGCGGCCACAAGAAGATCGAAAAAATGAATCCTACGTTAAAACCTTCTGTATGTACCATTTAGTTCCCACAAAATGAATATGGCAACACTTGAGAGATATAAAACGGGGGCAGGCTAAAATACAGCTCAACAGTTCTTGATTTGCCAAAGCAGAGTCATGTACAGAAATGAGTGGTCTGGATCACTCTTATAGATGCGTCAATGAGCCTTTCAAAGAACGCTTTGATGAGGCGTTCTTCTTACGGTAAACAATATCACCTTATCTCATGAAGGCAAACAGTTCTGATGAAGCCCGCAAGGTGGAGGAAGGTTAACGAAAAGGAAAATTGTTTATTATATTGTTTACGTTTACCTTTTTATTATCTCATGCCGGACATGGTGCTCTCATGGTTACAATGGATGCCGCATGGCGACCCACATTTCCTATAAGGATCCGGCCTATAAACACCACTACACTGAATTTTCCTGTGGTTCACGATGCCTTTATACTTGGACTCAACATCAAAGGAGTTAGCGGCCAGTATATTTACAAGTATGCCTTAACTTACAGCCATTTTTGCAGTTTCTTCTGCACGATCATACTTGTTCATGTCGCTGTGTCCAGCGATCCACCGATCCCTCGGTAAACAATTCGATTAAGGTTTGTTTTGTAGTAAGCAACTTCACATGTACCACAATTAAAATAATTATCAGAAAACACTACCAGTGTTATAAACTAAAGCCGGAAGGTGGGCACGAGTCCATGCGCGTATCCGTAACCGAGCATCCACGGCAGTAGAAGGATGCTGTGGTCATGATGCAACAGATGGCGGATTGAGTGTTGGACGCTTGTGAATGTGTGTGCGCCTACTACAAACTTTATTTCTATCTTTCTTCTCGTGTATCACGCCCCTTTCACCCTTTCTTAGTGAAGTGTAGTCAACCGGCAGCATACAGCTGGTTAATCTCCCTGCGTTCCTCTTATCACTTCTCTCTTGTCTCTGTCAGCGACTTATTTTTGCCGGGACTCGCACACCTGCCATATTTTGTGGCCGGGTGTACGAAATCGAATGGGCGCAAGCACACGAAGAGCACACGGAAGGATGTTTCCGTGAACCTTCCTCATTTCGTTCTGAATATGTAGCTATCCGAAACACCTGTTCTTCGCCGTTCGAAAACCAGTGATACACTCGTCTCTTTTTGCCGGTATTGTGCTGTTTCTCCAGCGAAAGCTCGCTACTTGTTTATAAAACTGGAGCGTACAACGCGTGATAGCGTTTGGCATATTCAAAACCTACTGTGAAACGTTTTTTTCCTCGTTTTCTGTATAGTTCGACGGTGCCTTTACGTAAGCCTTTGATCCCTGAACTCATATGCGATGGGTTGAATGAATGTGTTTTTCCCACAGACACAGCAAACTGCACAAAGCGCTATTTCGAGTTCAAAAGAGCCTGCGAGAACTCGTGAGCAGCTTCTTTTGAAGCAACGTATGAAGGTGCGTATGGAAAAAGAAACAAAAACAAGCGTACATTTGGCGCAGGCAATAACACGCTTTCCATGGAGCGAAATGGATTTCAACACACACTTTTGATGACTTATTTCATGATGATTGCTGCACTTCCTAAAGTTCGTAATAATGCGTTCGCTATATATATATCGATTTTCTTTTATGCTGTTCGTGCAGGAGACGGCGGTAAAGTCACCTGCAGCTGGTTATTATTAAAGGAAGGGCAGAGAAAATTTTTGTATATAAATAACGGCCGTAGCAATATTTGATGTGTAAAGCGGCTTGCGAATAATAAAAATAAACAAAAGCATTACCTGCTGAACAAAACCAATACTACAAGACCAAACGAGTCTTGAACTCATCGACAGAATATCTAATCATAATATTACTTTATGTGTTGTACCTGCTCAGAATACATTTTCTTCCCAACCATGCATCACTTACCTGGACTTCAGTAGAGCAGACGATACCGGTATTATCTACTACTTACCTTACGAACTTACCGCCTTTCAAGAACTTTCCATACGTCCCACCACAAACATCAGGATATGGTGCCATAGTTTCAAAATTATCGTGTTTCATTGTTTTTCCAAATATGTACCTCCTAAAATAATAAAAACGAGGAAGCACAACCCCTGGATATCACGTGACATCATTCATGCCAAACGTAAGGTCAAGCGTCTAACAAAATCGACGAGGGTTTTACGTAAGGCTTGATCTCGAAGTAATATTACTCTAGCTATCCAAGACATGAAATCTAAAATAAAGACAGCGAAGTCAGACTTTTACTCATACACACAAATTATTCATAAGAAATTCTCCGATCAAATTGTGGAACTACCGTAAACCTACGCCATCGAGTGATCCCCTAGTGTTGCCCGAAAGTGAGATAGCGCTAATTCACTACATTACTATTTTTGTTCTTTCTTCGCAACTGACGATGAAAAACTACCTCAAATCAACATCTCATAGGTAATAGTAAACTGAGCCCTCTTACCATCATGGAGGCCGGAGTCCTGAACCTTCTCTTAAACCTGGACACGAAGAACCTGGACAACATGCCAAAAGGTTTTTTGAAACGATACGCAGAATGGACGGCGGAGTTCCTTTGCATAAAATTTCACAAGTCATTATCATCATCTGTTCTTCCAACGAATTGGAAACTTGAGAAAGTTGTCCCAGTACATAAATCAGGCAGCGAAAACGACCCGTCATATTTTTTGTCAATTTCGCTTACAGGCACCGTCTTAAAACTTCTTGAGCACATCATACTAAAACATGTACCCATTTTTTTTAATGAGGACATCTATTCACCGTATCAACATGGCTTCGTAGAGGGCGTTCTACTATCACTCAACTATGGAACTAACCCACGACATTTCATTTGTTATCGACCAGCAGAAACAAACAGACCTCATCCTACTCGAGTTTTCGAAGGCAGTGGAACTGGTATCACACAAGAAGCTCATAAGAAAACTTAAGATTACATTTGGTTCGGGCCCCATAGTTGACTGGATTTGCGACTACCTTACTAACCGTACCCAATATGTGAAACTGAACGGACAGATTTCCCAGACAGCCCACGTAACATCGGGGCTGTCTGGGAAATGACAGCCCAAGGAAGCGTTCTGACTCTCATTTTATATCTTATATTTATTATTGACCTACCAAAAAAAAACCACAGGAAACATTTGACTATTTACAGATGACTTCCATTCTTTATCAAAATATTACCTCACAAGGTGACCACATAACATTAAATAACAACTTGAAAGCAGTGTATAACTGGTGTGCCAGCTGGCAGATCACCATCAGCACTTAGATATGTGCTCTTCTGTCAATCACTAGAAAAAAAGTAACTCGAGTTTTATGTATACCGTTAACGACGTGCAACTGATGCAAGCTCATGAACACAAGTACTTCGGATTAACATTAACACACGACTTCAGGTAGAACTCACATACAACGTTACAGCCACTGCAACAAAACGTATTTTCTATTTTGGAAGACACCGCCGACTAGCACCACCCGATACAAAACTTCTAGCTTACAAAACTTTTGTCCGGTCAGTCTTTGAGTACGAAAATGTCGTCTGGTTCCCATACACTAAGCAACTAATTAAAAACTTGAAGGTGTACAAAGGAAACCACTACGGTATACATTGCAATAAACATGCATAAGCTAACAGACTCGCCCACCGAACTACTTAACAAAGCTGGAATCTTAACAGTATAAAACCGAGCAGTACTAGCCCGTTCTAAATTGATGCACCAGCTTCTACACACCCAGTTTAACACTGATACCTATAAATACATCTCCAGTACTGAAACACGGCCAACGCGACAGAAACACACTGTCGGGCTGTGGAATCCTGCTTACGTTTATCGGGGCGTGATCTCTGTGCAGGTATTGTAGATGTAGAAAATGTAGATGTAAGCAGTTATTGCTTACACCTCTCAAGTAAGTGCGCTTGCATTTGGTCAAATTGAGCACTTTGCATGAGAATGTACTGTGAGACGATGTGTCATCCATCACACTAAATACCGCTCGGAAAATGGTTTGTACATAAAACAATGGAGGAAGCAAACTGTACCAACAATTTGCAATTAGGGGGTACAACCAATGTAAAAAGCCATCCAATGGACACTTGCTTTGCGGCGTGATTCCATCAAGAATAGTTTCTTTTCGAGCATTAAAACGCGTAGGCAGCGAAAGAACACAGCATGCCCACATGTGTTCATGCATGCTCACGGTTTGCGTCTTTAAGAGCTTGCGAATACCATCGCAGACTACTTGCATAATCGTTCAAAACTCATTTCAATCAAGTTGGTTCTATACACCACACCGACTTGTTGTTTTCGTCAGATCGCACGTATTCAGACATGTTTCGGCGCATCCTATGCAAATTAACTGCACGTCATGTGGAACGCAAATAAAAGACAAAGACGGAGCAAGAAGAACAGAAACGACGACCACCTCTGTCGTCGTTTCGTGTTTCTCTTTCTCTGTCTTCGCAAAAGGAGACACCAGTTTCGCAAAAGGAGGCACTCCAACCTGGTACCTTGTTTTTCATTACACCATTGTTACCTGGGATGTGGTGAAACAGAACTTTGTCATACAAACGACACAGATATTCTTTATGTGGTCGCATGTGATACCAGAGGACAGGAAGAGGAGGGAAAATTTTATTTCCGTCAGATGCAGAGTTATTTGAATTACTGAGTTTCTTCTGCTAGGCGGCGTGAGGTGGCCGTAAGCCCTTGACTTTCGGCGACCTCCAAAGCCCAGTTGACGGTCTGCAGCTGGACCGCGGGATCGTCAGGTTTTTCTTATTGAGCACTATCATTGCTGTTTTACTTTCAGGGCTTGGCTTCTGACTTTATTTTTTCTAATTCGCTTTTCTACAATTTTTTTGGGGGTGCTGGCAACGACAACCCCATTTCCTTATTTTTTTAATTGCTTTTATGCCCGTTATGCCTTCGGATGGTGCGGGCTTACCCCCACTTTTTTTTCTGTTCTTTTTATTTGAGGCGGACAAACTAAGCGGTGGACACCGCTACCTCCCAGTGCGAAGTGTTATTAATTGGAGTTCCGCCCCAGGTTTTAGCCCGGGGCAGTCGCTCAATATATGTGTCAGGTTCGCTTTATAGGCGTCGCAGTATTTTGCATTTAGGTGAGAAGCAGCCCGGATATATTAGCGAATACTTGTAAGGGTTGGCAAATGAGCTAGTCTGCAACTGTCTCCAGGTCACCTGTTGCAGTTTATCCAGTGATTTATGTGGAGGGGGGCATTGTTGTCTACCTTCGCGGTAATGCATCGTAATTTCGTGGAACGTCAACATGCGATCCCTCGCTGAACCCAGGTTGAGGCCTCCCACCGCCCGAGAAGTCATATTAGAAAAATAAACTTGAGTCCGCGCGGGTCCTCTTGTCACTCATTCTTTTTGTGAGAAAGAGAGAGAGAGAGGAAAATAATTTTGCAAACGGCAAACAGCACGACCCAGAAATATATTAGAAATAAAATAAACAATTGAATAGCTCAGTAAAAGATGGACTGGAGAACACAGGTACGAAAAATACCAGCACTTGCTTTTACGAGCAGGCTTTAGCAGTTTTGCTCGCAGTAGACAATGTCAAATCCAAGAATACTCCCCTTAGAATAAATACTGAGGGAATATGCATAGGATGTAGAACTCAAAATACAAAGCCAGTTTCTAACGTCCATTGGGCTCGAGCTTCCATTTTGCCTCTCAGATTAGTTTTCTATTTTTGCAAAGACTGAGTTTTTTTAAAGGTTACAAAACTAAAACGACAATGTTTAGGCTCTGTAATTAGATCACACAAACATGCTCCAATGGGTCCTGTTTACTACAGGGCCACGAAGTTACAGAGCAGACCAAATGTTAAAGCATCTAAAACGGACGACACTTATATGATATATTTAGAAAAAAAAAGCAATGCGCACGCAAACGAATCATTGCATTTTACACGCAATTTCATGTAGGTATACAGAAGCTCTAATAGATCATGTTTACAACAGGGCCACGAAGTTGCATAATGGTGCTCAATGGAAACTCGAGGCTTTAGACTTGCGCAGGCTTTCGATATTTTGACAGAATCGTGCGCCACTGAGTCGACTCGAGAGACCATTATGTTGATTTGTTGCCGTTCACGTTCGCCGTGCAAACGCATCCACTTGGTCGTTGAGCCAACAGCTAGAGTGTCGGTTCAAAGATCTTCGAAATACCCGCGTGACACCAATAAAAAAAGGATACAAGAATTGTGAGAATTGTCCACTATACCAATGCGTAAAGCGTTTTTTGGCACGGCTGCTAATTGGCCTTTTAGTTTCCTTTTTTTAACACGAAAGTGTTTTTGCCGGGTTTTACGACTGATTGCCGGCAACGGATGTAACGCATGTGAATGTGACGTCTTCTCCGGCGCCGCCATCTGGGAGCGGTGCGGCAAAGTACTGCATCGTGACACTAACGAGCGCCGACAGGGAGCGCTTCGGTAGTCACAGTGCAGCGGAGGCTCCAACACGGTGTAGCCATAGAATAAAGAACGTTTGGCTTCGTGACTTTGTACACTCGCCATTTTCAACAAAGTACTATGTAATAAATACAATAAACAATAATAAATGTGTCCGACGGCAGAATGCGAACCCAAGACCTCTATAGTACAGAAGCCCGACATTGAAACCATTATGCCACGGCGGCATACGCAGACGCACGCCTTAGAACGCCCTTATCAATTTCTCGCGTGCAACTCGGCGCATTGAGAGGCCTGGCGCGTCTCAACGCCGTTCGCGAACAGGACGCTGCGCGCGAAGAAAACATGCAACACGTTCGCCATCCCGCAAATTGTGTGCCTTTTGCAGCAACGGACGGTGAGTTAATGAAGCGAACATGCCACAGCTTTTGCGAAGACCACGTTTCACTTTCGCGTTCTACGGATTTATATGAAAGAGGGATCAACCATAACTTTTTGGTTACGACCCTGACGCGGCGACAGCGACGTCACATTTTTTTTCTAACGTTACCCAATCATCTACTATTACACTATTACGATGGTGACACGTGCTGACTTGACATATTATGCATTTATGTTTCAGATATATCGTATCAACTGATCCGAAACGCCATCACGACTGTTTTTTTTTTTTTTTGCCACGCCACATCCATTTTCTTATTTTCTTTTTTGTTACGACTTTGACGGTACCATTATTATTATTATTATTATTATTATTATTATTATTATTATTATTATTATTATTATTATTATTATTATTATTATTATTATTATCAAATGTACTACTAATCACGTATTCTTATTTTTATACTCAGCAGCCCCACAGCAGGCTTCTCTGCACACACACCCATAATGAGGAAAAGTAAGCTTTCAAGGAGGCCTGACGAGAATCGTTTATAAAGCTTCTAATCATCCACACTTACACTATAATAGCAATTAAATGTCTTAACTTCGCAAATTATGCATTTTTGTGCAGATACGAGGCATTACATTTTTCGCGTGACACATAGATTTTCCTGGGGTATTCGCCAAGGAATGCTTACGCATTAACCATCTCACTCCTAAAGGTACAACCACCAATGATTCGCTCCGAATTGCGTAGCAGATGTCACTACGTCCTTGTGGGAACGTATTCGCAAGAATTACGCATTCCGAAATGCGTAATTGCTCATGGCGTAAAAACTTTCCCTGATACGAGCGAGAATCCTAGAGTGAATATTATTCATTATGGCGCAATAAGTTAGTTTTCATCATAAATACAGATATTACGTAAATAAGGGTCACGGCTCATCCGTGCTTATCGCGGCAGTGGCGCCATAATGTGACAAATATATCGGAAACAACTATATATATGAGCCCGAAATGTAGAAAGTTCTGCGATACGGTCAAGGCACCGGCTAATTATCTATATAATAAATCCCAAAGTCGTGAAATAAATACGTGTCTTACGCAGGGTTAGTATGATGTCGATGTTGTGATCTCAATGACGAACACTCCGATATAATAGGAAGCAACACAATTGAAAGCTTGTATCAGTAAATTGCATGGCATGTGAAACTTCGAATAAATAAGAATTCCTTTCTTTACTCGCACAGGGTTCGTAAGTTGCGTCGGCTTGGAAGTATATTTTTAGTCCGCTTGAAAAAACTAGCGAAACAATCCCTGCATAGCCAGTGAGAAACTGGTGGTTGGCAACTACAACGAGCAGGGTCATGCCAACTATCTGCTTAGAGCGATAAATAAATAGATAAAATAAAGAGTTTGAGAAAACCTGGGACAATAATTCCGCAAAATAAACACAAACATCAATAGAAGTATAAATGGCCAGTATAAAGTGCGAGCAAACACGATTCGCAGCTGCGCATTGCACGTAAAAAAATGATACCTGCTCGCCAAAAAAAAAAAGAAAGCATAGTGGTCAATGGTCGAGGGTCAATGTGGTCAATGGTCTTAAAAATTATACATGAAGTGGACTGTATAGTTAGTATATCGATGCACATTTTCAATATTATTCGATTGAAGACCTAGGAACAGGCACAAAGAATAAAATACGTTACGCTAAACGGGAATATATTCCTACGAACGCGTGCGAAGACACAAGGCTCAAGTTATCTTGACGTGTATTTCTCTTTGCACTAACACGCGTCAATCTAAGATGGCGGTCGTACTCCAGGCAGTGCTCTTCGCGCATTCCCTAGGTTAGTTGCGCTTCGCCATCTGAAATGACCTCGGCGGAGATAATACAGCTAGGCGGCGGGCCGGGCCAGAGATGGTGGTCCTGCCCTCCCGCATAAACAATACATGCCCGTGAACGGACGACGAGACGCCGCATTTCTGTGCGCCTGCCGGGGAGACCGGAACGGACGCCGGGGACGCGCGAATGTGCCCGGCTAATTAGATACCGGCTGTCGTCAAGGCAGCAGATGTGGCTGGGTTGGAAACCTCGGAGAAAGTGCGACCGTGGAAGCCGAGCACTCGTTTGCCCGGGATGCGGAGGAAAGTTTCCGCGATGATGACTGCCAGTTCCGCCGAGCCAAATATGCGATATTCGTTCTCTGTATTTTCTGCCAGCAATCACATGCAGCCTCCATCTGTGGTGGTCGTGCCATGCGCAGACCTCCCCGTCAGGGAGGCGGCAGTAGTTGATGGGGCAATTAGAAGAGGCGCCATTAGTGCTCGGGCGCCACATGTGTAGGGATTCGAGGGCTTACAAACACGCACCGGGTCCCGTAGACGCAGGTGCGGCGCCTCGTGCTCTCGGGAATGGGAAATGGGTTGGCCAGAGGTGGCGCTAAGTTTATGAACTCTGGCGTCGTATTTCGTAATGGTACTTAAGAGTTGTTTCGTTATTTTGCATTTCTTCATTGGCTCCCACGATGCGAAGCCTCGCGTTCGCGGAGATTAACCAATTAGTAAGATGTATGAAAAGAATTGTATAGAATCGTATTAAATAAATTCTTAGAAAATACTGGACATGTTTTTCCTCCTATTTTTTTCACAGTACATTTAGTGCGGCGCCAGTACACATCCAGCTCCGGTAAGGCTGATTCGCTATAACAAACACTGAAGAAAGTGGTTAAAAATATGAGGAAGCGATAACCTGCATATATGAAATTGGAAGGAGGTGCATGAACTCTTCAAGCAGGAACACAGTAGGTCTGGATGGCACATATTGGACATTAATTGTAACAGCAAGGCATACGATACGAATGGGAGCAGTTGGCAACTTACCTAGACTGGAAGTAAATATTTTAACAGAATCCTACCATCTTGTAGGGGTTTATGTTATTGCGATGTCAGCAAGGCCATCACATAATGTGGTCGATCTTATAATCCAATATTTAAGAATGACACGACCCACTAGAAACACCCGAGCTATAAGCCAAAACAAAAAAAAAAGGGGGGGGGGGAGGATGGTAATACTTAAGGTGGCGCTTCGCACATACCTTGCGTGTCTTGTCCAGAATTAGATGGCAACGTTCGAGTACTCGCTTTATAACCTACCCTTAATGAGGTAAAAAAAGAGAACAGGTGCGATTGTAAATGGTGCATACAAGGCTTGCATTTTTCTTCGCTCTCATGTCTCTGATAGCTGCAGAATAAAAGTTATTGCTTTCAGATCTGTGTTTCATAGATTTCTTCTGCCTGTTCCAGCCATTCAAACAGGAAGTAATTGTAGACCTTGAACACTTTGCTATACCACCCGTTTTTTGTGTCTTCAGAATCATAAAAATCATGAAGGACGCAGAACACGTGAAGAGTTTTATATTTCGATTCATTGTGTTGCGTCCACTTATGTATACAGGATGTCGTAAGTCTAACTTAAGCGGCCGAAACATTGGTGGCCATTTATTCTGTGTACGCAGAAAACACCCTGCCACTTAACAAACTTGGCTCTTATAAAGCCTTACTATGAACACGAACGGAAGAAGATTCAATACGTGGCCGGGCACACCAGCGTCAGTGACAATGGCCTTGATGTCTATGTTCCAGCCCATTTCTCAAGCACACATTGCGTGAATTTGAAAATTTTACAAGTACTATCGTAAGTAAGTGTACGTCATGTTAAAAAAAATTGGCGGATCCAGCGCATATGTGTGAATAGGCGATGAGCGTAGCTTTGCTTCTTGTTTACGGAAATGCCTCCACTTCACTCCTCCTTCTTCTTGACTTTTTTGTAGCTTGACTCTCCTCGCTCAATGCGTGCTCTCGTTCCATTTGGTCAGTTAATTTTTTCTTCAAGCTAACGCTCGGACAGCTGTCCTCTAGTCGCTGTAGATCGTGGTCCTTCTGTCCTCCAGCAGGGTCGGGGCTATCGCCACCTGCTCCACTACCTCGGCCGACTTCGTTCGAACCGTCTTTAAGCAAAGCTACGGGCTGTCCATCGGGCCCGCGACTCAGCAGAGAGGCTCGGACTTTCTGTACCGACGTGGGGGCGGCCCGTTACGTGCTGACACGCGTTCTGAAGGAGCCTAGTAATTAATAAAGTTTTACCATACCATACGCTACCATATACCATACCATACTCGGCTGCTTCTGTTGCCGACTTATTCTATTTGTCTGCAGCGAACTACGACATTTTTTTTGTGGTTGCCAACGTCTTTACTACTTTCCGCTTGGTCTGCTTGTCTATTCCGCTACAACTTGAAAGCTACCGGTGCACCCCAAGTCTGCATATTTGGTCGCAACCCATTGACACTTTGACGTTACAGGACTGGGGAGTAATTGTTACTTTTCTGCTCATGCCGTCATTTCAAAAGTTCTACTACCGATGATACGTATGTGCACTGGTTACTTGCTATGCAATGTAAACGCACATGCTGAGCTTAACTTTGTTCATAGTTTATAAACGCTCGCTCATACCACAAACGGACATCCTAGCTGGCTGCCCCGAAATTCCTCTATTGCGTTCCCGCATCCAGCACACATGTCGATGTTCATCCCATTGATCGCAGTCGCATCCTCGAGCATACGCGTACAGCTGCGGTGCCGTCACGTCAGTGGTCTGCAGGGCGATCGGTAGACGCTAGAAAATGAATAAGGCTGTGACTCCGGTCTTCTCTGCAGTGTTCTCCCACGCTAATCAATAGGCCCAGACCATGAAGGCAAAGGGTACTGGAGAGGTGGGGAGCGTGGAGGAGGAGAAAAAAAAAGTTCCAATGGAAGTAGCATGCTGGTAGCTCAACTCCTTCCGATGTTCAGCGAGAGATGGAGCGACTGAGAAAAGTTGGATGGCCACCCGTGCTCGCAGGTGCGCGGTATGGGACTTTCATCATAATCGATGAGCACCCCGCCTGTGGCCGCCTGGGACCTACTTCGGTGACGCGCATGAGCGCTGTTCCTCCCCGTAGCATTTACTGTGCGGTGAAGGTGACAGCGTGTGTGATGAAGATGAAGGTGAAGATGAGTGGACTGCGATAAACAAAACTACTTACACTGAAAAAGCATTTCCGAGGGAAATCGTAGCCGCACTGGAGTTTTGTTGCAGTAATATTTTGCCTTCTTCTCTTGCCTGTTTGCGCTGTACTTTTTTATTGACTCCTTGACAGCTAGAAATGTACAAAGTTCTAGCGCGCTAGAGAAAGGTTCTAATTATAAAAAAATACATTGAGGACGACCTGAGCGAGTGCGCTCTAGCATATACTACGCTTCACTGGTGGAGAAAAAAGGAAATTGAAAGCATAGGGATGAATGATGGGGAGGAGATGGAAAGAAGTGGATGCGTATGTCTAGTTCATGGGCATGCAGGAAATTCAACAACGCTTTTGTGGTCTGCCTTGTAGCTATAGTATCAGGCCGTGGGCCGAGAAAAGTGTCCTCCAACTGTGGTTGTCAGCCACGCTGGCTATGAAACTCTCCATCATCCGGGTCTCCGACCTATATCCTGGGGAATCACATAATATATGTTCCAGCGTTTGCGACGTCTACCAGTGTTCACAGTCAGGGCTATTTTACCGGCCGATGGGGGGGGGGGGGGGGGGGGGGGGAGGCGTTGCGGTGGGTGAAAACACCCAGGCAAATCATGCTGAACAAAAGATGCCTGGATCCGCTTAGCATTTGGGTAGTTACCGTAGTTTTTATTTGAATACATCGCATGGAAGCGTTTCAGGATGTTTTCAGAGTGAGCCCTGTGCATTCTTTAACAGTTGTACACGAGTGCCTGGATCACTTAGTGTCAGGTCGTGAGCAGGCAATCTGCATTTCATGCAAAGCAGGGAAAGCCAATCTTGTCTCAATATCAGCAAGCTTACGGCTAACCAAGATACAGCGTCAAGGCAACCATTGAAACGTGATATCGTTGCCACTTCTCCGGGCCCTGTCATGAAGGTCTGCGATTTCTCGAAAGAGTTTGTAATAGGGTCCTTTCTTCAAAAAAAAACATTCTGACACCTGAAACGCTAATCTGACATTAGGGAACACATCAGAGAACGTTCGTGTGTGTCTTAGATGTCATAATAGGAACAGCTTAGGTTGTTACGGCGAGCTAGTTCTGCAGCCGCATATGTGGGTTGGTGGTCCAATAATATTGCCAGGTAACGCCAACTTGCGGGATAACAAACGCGAACATTGTGGCAGAGAGGGTGACCGAACCAACTGTATATAGCTGCGCAGTCCCACTATAAATTGACAATATACGGGACAGAGAGAACTGTCAGTAGCAGGTTTAATAAGCGTGCTTTCTAAACTAAACGAGCTACCATTATTAAGTTAGGGAGGCGCAAGCCCCTGCTTCAGACACAAGAGTCACTGACATCATGGTAGTGGTTGGTGAACCTGTAGGTCGGCGAAGAGGTGAAGGAACAGTGCGCCTGTACATGGCACATGTTCCTTCCCGTTTCTGTGTGGTCACGGCATGCCCGGGCTGTCGCCGAGCCTCGCGTCCCTATTTCAACTTCTGTTCCTTGTCCGCCACAGTCATCACCGCACCGTGCTGGGCCACCTCTTCGCCGACCTACAAGGTTCCCCAACCACTACAGTGACGTCAGTGACTCTTGTGTCTGAAGCAGGGGCTTTCGCCTGCCAAACTCAATAATAGTAGCAGGTTTAATAAGCGTGCTTTCAGCTCCGCTATAGCTTAGACTCTGCCAAGTGTCCTACAAGTCTGACATATGATATAGGAAAAGATTACTGGTGGTTTAGGGCATCATACACCTACTGAACAATGACATAACCCAGAAGGACATACCAAGGGCTACTCAAGGCACGGGCAAAATAAACGTTTAAGACTTGTAGCCAACAGTATTGAGGCTGTACTCGTGCTAAATTTAGTATACCCCATCACACCCCGCGCACTCATATTTATTGGAGAAAACGTTCCGCATGGCACTCGGTCTGTTGGTCATAAGCAGGGCACCCGCAATCTCATGATCGCGTAGCAGCCATGCTCAGCGTTATGTGTTACGATTGAAAAGATTGATCCAATTTTTCTTTCATTCTGTTTTTTTATAAATGCACAAGCGCGGAAAATCGCTAGGCTTTGAGGACTTCTTGATTTAAAACTAATATACGACAATTTGTCGGCTTCTTTTACCAATACGTAGAAACCAGAAAATTTCTGCACAAGATGCTCAGTCACAATCGAAAATTTCAGTAATGTCACAGAGTCATAGGAAGTGCAATCATCGCCGTCGCAAACGCGACAAATACTGAAAACAACAAAATATCACACGAGATCAAAAATGACGCCCCCATTTATTCCAATAAAGAATGTGAAATACAATTCCTACATTGTCAGCATGACTGCAGAAATACGTTGCGACAGATTTCTATCCTAATACTGATGGACAATACGCGTGGCCCCCAAACATATTTAGGCAAACAAGTCAAGGCAACAATGTGTGCCCCCATAACGCACAATGAAGTTGTTTGTGTGGTGGTATCTTTTCCCTGGTTCTTGTATTTTCAAACTCTGAAGAAAGCCCCCAAAATATGCAAAATAGAAAGGCGTCCCCGCGTATTTGTGTGTCTGGTATGCAGCGTGCTCAACTGTGTCTTCAAAGAACGAAGCCCGCATGCCCGCTTTAAAAGAAGCCGATGACTGTTTTTCGATACCCTTACATCGCCAGGCTTATCGCTTGCCACTTTGAACTACACTAAGATGGCTTGGATGTCGTGGCTTGGATGTTGTGGCTTGGATGTCGTGGCCTATCGCTTCTTTTCGCAAAGGAACACGTGGCCTTCGTAACTGAGCGTGTTGGAAACCAGACCGCAGTGCCGTGATATTTCTTTCATATTTTGGAGCTTTCTTCAAAGCCCGTGAAAAGAATCACGAAGAACATCGTGGAAACAACTTCATTGCGTGTTATTGAGCACGATCTACAATTTTCGCGGTCACATTCATGCAATAAAACGAAGATTTAAAATTTTGCATAATTAAATTGGCGAAATAAACAACTAATCGCATATCAAGAATACTATTAGTAATTCCGGACGATTACGAACAATGTCCTGTTGGTTAGATTCGCCTATGATGCATCACTTTTAAATGCGAAACATTTCTTGGCGAACATTTCCCATTTTGACAGTATCTATCTAGCTAGCTATCTATCTAGCCACCTACGTCTTCGTGCTCTCATGGTCGTTTCGTTCACTTGGTATTTACCAAAACTGGCATACCATGACAACAGTGTATGAGGAACATAAATCGTAGGTCATGACATGAATATAATGACATGTGTGTTATGTAGGTATTGAAACATCTGCCTACGTCTTGGTGATCTCATGGTCGTTTTGTTAACTTGGTGGGTACCAAAATTGGCATAGTATGACAACAGTGTATGGCGAACATAAATGATAGGTCATGATTTGAATGTCATGATATGCGTGACATGTAGGTCACGATACAGCTGCCTGAAATGAGTTACCCAACGAAAAAATACTAATACTCAAAAACCACTGAAATGGGTTCTAATGTGGGCATTAAGGGAAGGAAACCCTAAAGGATGATGGTAGAAGGCAAAGTCATGAGCATGACTCGGCAAAAAAGACAATGACTCAGCAAAAAAAGAACAACGCTCAAAAACCACTGCAATGAGTTCCGACGTGGGTACTATGTGAAGGAAACACTAAAGGATCGTAGTAGAAGCCATAGTCATGAGCACGACTCAGCAAAATGACAATGACTCAGCGAAAAAAGACTAACACTCAAAAAACAATTGAATGTGTTCGGATGTGGTACTAAGTGAAGAAAAAGGCTAAAGGTTGATGGCCGAAGTTACAGTCATGAGCATCACTGTCACTTCTGTTTCTGACCCTTCCATACTTCAATGTGACTTAGATAAGGTATCTAGTTGGTGTAACACTTGAGTCATGAAATTGAATACTAACAAATGTAAGGTTATGCGTGTTTCACACAGGTCTGCCATTGCGAATCTCAGTGCGTATCATATTTCAGGCTCTGTACTTGAACAAGCAAAAACTTATAAATATTTGGGGCTTTATATAACTGCTAATATTTCATGGCAGCCGAATATCGATATTTTTAACAATGCTACCCGCATGCTTCGTTACTTGCGGCGTAATTTTTCTATGGCTCCATCTTCATTAAAGGTACTGCTATACAAAACCCTAGTACGATCGAAATTAGAGTACGCGTGCTCTTTGTGGGACCCGGGCCTTGAAACCCTTACTACGCCTAGTCTGTCTTGTTCCTAATCTAATTTGTATTTCACCTAAACTTATGCTTTTTCGTTGCTGTATACGACAGTGTTTTCTTTTATGTACGCCAAATTGTCTTCTTGTGCCAAAGACCGCTAGCTATTAGAACCACCTACCCGCCTGTGTTGCCGATATTTCTGGCACATTTAATTTTTTAAGACTGCCGCATATAAAAACGTTGTTTGCCTAATCTGCCTTGTTACCAGTCTTATCTTGTACTTCGCCTAAACCTACATTTTTCCGTTGCTGGATACCTATGTTTTATTTTTTGCTGCAATAAGACTTCTTTTTTTATGCCACTTCATTCTGTAACGCCCCCTGGGCCTTGAAGGTGTTGAAATAAATAAATAACTAAATAAATAAATAAGGTCTCTCAGCATATCTAAAGGAACTCCAGAGGACTCATGGCATGAATGTCATGACATGCCTGTTATATAGGTCCTGAAACAGCCGCCTACGTCTTGGTGCTCTCATGGTCGTTTCGTTAACTTGGTAGACTCCCCACACACTGCTTCGCATAACATCGATTCCCACATGGCGTGGGTTCTGCCGGCTTTTATTTTTTTCATAGATTGGTTCAATTTACATGAAACGCGCAGTGTGCAATTCTAGAACTTTGTCCACGTAATAAAGTACCAATGTTTTGTAATTTGCATTGATATATACTTTTCAATTATTGAGCACACGTATGTTTATTTAAGTGTAAGATATTTGAGACTGAGTCATAGGAGATTCTGTCGTCCTGTTTTATGCTTGTCGCGCTCCTGTATCAGCTACGCTTTTTCCTGTATGTTGCTATATTTGTTTATTTATTTATTTACTTATTTCAACATACTGCAGCTCTAGTACGATCCGGTATACCGGTATTCTCTGAAAGGCTACACTACTGGAAGACTGGAATTAGCGGAATATCTAAAAGTGATTAGTTTAACAGCTGCTTATGAGTAACTGAATAAACATTTTTTTCCAGCATCTGACTGAATGCTTCGTTACGTTGTTGATGATGTTGCACGGGGTTGTCTAGCTTGTGGTAGATTAAACTGAGGGATGCCAAACTGACATGTAGAGAAATTAGGCTATATTCGTGGATACATTCTCGCATAGTTTATTTTTTTTTCTGGCTTAATGTATGTACACTCCTGGGAGCCTTATCAAATTGTTCACCTTCTATGAGCATTTCGCGATAAGCTGCTTGAGCTGGCCGGTAGTGGCACGACATTTTAGAGCTTTAACGCGCCCGTTTTACAGAGGCAGCAAAGAGTTTTATTGTGTTTTAAGAATACAAGGATAAAGTGGTTTTTATTGAAATTATTTGCTACATATTGTCGGAAATCTCATAAACGCTCCGGAAGATCGAAACTAGACAGGGACGTACACGCAGACATTTGTTTGTTTGTTCACAGAGGTTGCGCAAACGAAGTTAGAGAAAAACTCGACTCAGTAAAGTAATGACGTCCAGGTGTAACACTTTGGAAAAGCTGCACGTTCTTCATTTAGTGAGTGGCAACACAAACTAAGTGCCGCGATGGCTTCATCAGCATTAGTCAAGGTTTGTGCGAGCTAGGAAATTTGCAGGCGCAAGTTGGAATCAGTGGAGCAAGACAGGGGAATCGGAGATCGCAGGGAGAGGCCTTTCCTCCTGCAGTGGAAATAAAGATAGGCTGATGATTATGTAAGCTATGGCATATTGATTATCCCTTTTTGGCTGTTCCCGTGCAGTGAATTGTATTTCACTTGGACGATGACCGTCCTGTCTCGGCTACTTAATGAATAGGAGCTGGACATAACCCCTTATGATCATATGTTCTCATGTAGGCTGATGAGCTGCCTGCAGTTAACCTAAATCAGTTACACCGTCAATGCTATCATGCTACGCGCTTTTGCTTAGCTTGAATCCGAAACAGGCCCGACTATCTTCATAAGACGAGCCGGCCGCCTACAAAAAGCGGGGCCCTCTCTGCGCGCTAGATATCTAAGCGTGTGCTCACCCTTACGGTCACTGAGACACAGAGGATAAAGTCACGCCTGAAAGCGCATTCAGGAACGTACAAAGGCTGACAAGTGCGACAAGCAGAACAATAAATACGCTGCAAGCGTTCAGAGCGGACGCAGTAGTGTACTTAACGCAGAAAAAGTTGCTCGAAGACGATGAGTAACAAAGAACGAAAACTGACACAGTAAAGTCGCCAAGACCAGGATCCATTGCCACACGCACGTTACCGGAACAAGATGAAGACAATAATGTAGGAGATAGCCTGTTATATAAAGTACAAGAAATTATGCCCTCCATCTAAGCAGGATCCATGGTAACGACTTATAGTGGGCATGTGTTATGATAACCTCCGTTCTATAGGCGTGTGATGTGTATACATATACTTTTTCGGTTCATTAGGGACGTCTTGTGTCTGATAATATAAACATCGTTACCGGGCAGCGGCTAGTGTACACAGAAAGCGGCCCCGCTCATAAGCATGTCGTCCGGTAGCTCCGAAGACATCTTTCCTCCAAGTGTTTCTGTGTTTATAAGTTGCAATCGCTTCAGGCTGTTTACAGGGACCCTGTGCCAGTTGCGGCAACACGTTTTCGTTCAGAATTTGAGCTGAAACGTTTCGCCGCTCTTATAAGACGCGTTAATTATGCCGGCGCTGTGGGCAAAACTATCGGTAGTAAACGACACCTTTTTCAAGCAATATTTCATTTAAGCAAGTCAGAGTTGCTGTGTGGCGTCCGCCACCGTCTTGCCTTATTTACACCGATTCCCGTGTTCAATCGTGTGGCCTTTTTAATGCACGGTCCTAAAAGGAAATACCTTGTTCGCAAATCAAATCTTGGACTGAATACTACATTCTTTTATATAATGTTTAACTACACTAACACGGAAAGCTTCGAAAGAAACGGTGGCTTTCTCAAAAAGCACGTGTAAATAGGATACCCCATGATAGAGCTGTGCCTTTGCTGTGATTCATGCGTCCACAATCCTGTAGGTGAGGCCTGGCCGTAAGCAGGCCCCTGACTCAGTCTGAGGTAGGCTCTCAAATCGTCGTGTTATCATTTGCCTAGGGAAGGGCCAGAATGAATGAAGTAATTCTGGGCTTTTACGTGAAGAAACCACAATTTCATTATGAGGCATACCGTAGTGGGGGACTCCGGATTAATTTTGACTACCGGGGGGTCCTTAACGCGCCCACAATACACGGCACACGGGCGTTTTAATATTTCGCCCCCATCGAAATGCGGCCGTCGCAGCCTGGATCCGATCCCGCGACCTCATGCTTACCAGTGAAACGCCGTAGCTGCTAAGTCGCTGATGCTGGTCAGGCAAGGCCAGAGGATCGCCGTATGAAGAACCAGTTAGACGCGCCTACTCGTCATCAGCAAAACTTGAACTAGGTAAATATCTATCTTTCTGTATATGAGCCAGTTACAAGAAAGTTTAACTGGGTATTAACTTTTAGAGGTACCCCAATATAATTACGCGTTTGCGTATGATACGGGGGAGAGTTGTGGGTTGTCATGAATGTCTTGAGATGCAGTGATAATACTAGTTTAAGACGGGAACCAACAGCGCTAGGACGGGACGAAATGAGTACGACAGGCAAGGCGCTGATCTGCGCCTCGTCTGTCGTACTCACTTCGTCCTGTCCTAGCGCTGTTTGTTCCCGTCCTAATGATGTACCAACCAGCCCAGACCAGCACACTTCTTCAGTTCATTACTAGTTACTGTTATAGCTGTGATATTCCTTCCGAATAGCGTATGTACCAACGAAGGAGTCATTTTATTTCATAGACTTGCAGACAACGATGCACTATTATTTGCTGTGAAACACTTCGTCATTATTCTATGCAATTATCCTATGCTGTTACGCCGACGACGGAGGGAATAATGAACCAAAGACACCACGCAGGTTGCCATATATATATATATATATATATATATGTATGTATATATATATATATATATATATATATATATATATGTGTGTGTGTGTGTGTGTGTGTGCGTGTGTGTGTGTGCGTGTGTGTGTGTGAAGAAAGGAAAGTGAGGGGCCTGATTATTATTAGTCCAATCCCAAGAAGTCAACCAACAATGACACCAAGGTACACGTAAGTGAAATTATTTGTAGTTCCTAATTGAAATAACTAAATAGAAATAAAAGCACCACTGGTCGCATGTGGAGACGAACCGATGTCCTCGCATTACGCATATATAATATACCATTATAAAACAGTTTTCACTTTCTCACCGCTAGAATTCACGAAATGTGGCCTATGTGTGCATCGAAATGCCAATGTAGTGAGGGCGCTTAGCAACCTGTCGGGATATGCGTTGGCCAAGTCTTGGTCACTCCTTTACTGGCTCTCATGAATGTTTCGATGAACAGCAAGGTTCGATAACAGCTGTTTAAGCCAGCCATAATTTGTGGTTCTTATCAAGAAACTGTCATCATCAGGAATGAAGAAATAAATAAAAGTAAGTAAACTTTCTTGCCGAGGCGGGATTCGAGCCCGCGTACCCACGGTCCCAAGACGAGCGTCGTAAACACTGTGTGGGTGTTGCAAGCTGCGCTAAGCAACGCACAGTGACGGCCCGTAAGTCCGAGACGCGCGAAAAGACATTATCATCATCATAAGTAATAATATGAAAAGTTCGCGCTCAAGTCCGGAAAATGCTGGGCTACGATCGCCCAGCTTCACTGTGTCAAGTCTTGCGCGGCCGAGTGCAAGGTTAAGCGTTTTTTTTTTTTTTTTTTTTTTGTATTGGCCCAGTGTGAACAAAAGCTTCGAACAACGCCGATTGCGCCAATAGTAGTAGATAGAAACAACCCTTTACTGAAGTTTACATCGAATGCATTGCCTTGTGGAGGTAGAAAAATGTGGCGAACACACCAAGCAAGAACACTGGTTTACATGGGCTATTACCTGTAATCATGTAACAGAAACATACTGCTACTTGAAAAACTCGTGCATGATCAGGTTACGAGTTATCATTGCAAACCAAAGAAGCCTAAACTCTGTCCCGGGCCGCTAAACATCCACATGTGGCCCGCGGGCTCCAACTTGAGTGCCCTGCTTTAGAGATGTTGATATTTGTTACTTGTTTGCGATCAGTTACTCAGTGCCGTTTCGCGGCCTGTGGCAGAAGTTATGCCTGGTGACCTAATTTGATGAGCGTTGGGTCGCGTCCCAGAAAAAATTTATTTGCTCTCAAAGCGTTACGTAATTGTATTACACAGTATTTTACTTTGTTTCTTTTTATCGTATTCCGATAGCGTGCTCATGCTTGTTTTTTGTACTGATGAATTTTTTCTTCTATTTTTCATTGGCAGTACCTGCATTCGTTTCCTCATTCCATTGTTATTTCACTAACTGCTTTTCTTCCTAGATTATGATTTCGAGATACCAAGTCCTTTCAAATAATAAACGTTCTCTCATTTGATACATCAGGCAAATAATTGTCGGACAGGAAGGTGCCGCTGATATCTCACTAATATCTTTGCAATGCCTGGAATACCTGACCAATGGGTGCTTTTCATGAGACGCAGCGTAAAGAAGTGAGCTAGCTGTTGTACAGTAATATCCCTTGCGGCAGCGTTGACGCTTTCGTTACCGCTAGAAATGTGCTCATTTTCAGTGCTTTTATGCTTTGACATTGTATTTCAAGACTCGGTAATGGGTGGCAAGGCTTGCTGCGTTACGTAAAGGTGTAGCCTGACTAATAGTATTTTGAATGGAATTGTTGCAGTAATAATTGTTTAGGCAATTTTTTAGAATTCTTATGTAAAACTCAAAAGAAGCACCTCAAGGAACACAAAGGAAAGTAAGAATTTGCTGTTTTTGTATAACTACTGATAATATTAGAAATATGAAACGTTAAAATTTATAAGTCCGATCACGTGTAAAAATCAATATGAACATTTTTTGGCAAGCCATGATTATGCCCATGCTGCGTGGGAAGAAGTATAGCATCGCAAATGTGAAAGTGGGTAAGTAGCGATTATACAAGGAGCATTTGACTTTACAATTTTCAGGAATCCACCTGTTTGTTTTTCACTGTATTCTTTAGGCTGGCGAAGCCTAAACAATTTGCCGGTTGTCACGTCTGGAAAGTATGCATAAGCCTCCTGATATTTGGTTATTGCGTTCGATCAGATTTTCTATGCAACGAGGTGTTTAGTCTGCGTTCCACGGGCGCTACTTTGTTTATTTTCTGTACAGTGCTGTACAGTAATGTTGAGTGTTGCACAATAATGTACAGTAATAAATCAGGGTACTTGCAAGGGCGGTGTTCAAAATGTAAGAGATTATACAGCTAGTCAAGCTTCGGTCGAAGGTAGGGCTCAAATTGTCTGCACGCTCTTATTATTATTATTTGTTTCGAAAACATATATACATTTAACAGGAAAGGGAAAGCGAGGAGCAGGCTGGCAACTGCCACCGGGAGGCGCACAACACCTGCCTACTCTTCAGGAAGAAGGAGACACAACCATATTAATGGACGATAAAAAGGAGGGGAGCAAAGACAGAACGAGATGACAAATGTCAAAAAATCAAATAGAACAGACTGCACAGGTAACACACAGTAGGGCCGGTCACTGCAGGTCACGCTACTAAATAATTTTACATAGAAGAAATAGTATCTCATTTACAGACGTGAAACTAAGTTCGTTACATTAAGAAAAGTAAGGAGAACACGATTAGCCTGATCGCGTTGAGACGCACAACCACTGCTCTTGTGCGAGTGAAAATCACACAAAAGCCAAAGGATCGCTCCTAATAATGTGTGCATACGCTGTCGACGCACTAATGGATAAAAACAACCCATGCATGGGGAAAATAAGATCGCACTAGACATAATTTGAACACAGTTATTGAAATAACACACACTCATGAGCACACACCATTGTTTGAGACACTGTTCAAAGAGCCTATGCGTCGGATAAAAGGAACCTTAGCTCAACCCTATCGTGGGATGTTCTGCAAAAGGATTACTAGTCATTTAGCAGAGAAACATCCCGCAAGGAGAAATGTTGGTCAATTCCATCTATAGAATTGTGTACACTGATACTTCATATTTTAACAAGCTGCTGGGAAGACTGTCATGTCACGAACATTACCACTGCTTCTAGACTCTTTGACACGCAGCTCTGGGATCATGCGGAGAAAGCAAAAGTAAAAAAAAAACTCACTCTGAGCTGTTGTCACAGATTGGTGTTTTTCTTACTCAGAATATGGCCATTTCCACGGGATTTGAAGTCTGAAACTCTAAACGCGTTTGGAAAGAACGTTCGGTTGCAAGAAGTCGTACCGGTGTGTGCGGGTGGAATGCTCCTGCTCACGTAATTTTTTTCTTTGCGTACATTGTAGTTTCATGCGTTTGTCCTTGAATATGCGCAAAAAACGGCGACAGAGCGCCTTTGAAACTAAATGACTGGTCGTTCTCGTGCAGAACGTCCCACACAACGGTGTGGTGACTTCTTTCATGAAGGTTCAGGAGACACTATCGTTCTAACAGCTTCTTTCTCGTAATATGTTTACCTCCCACTGTACACTTTTGACGACATTTGCCGCCCGCGGTGTGTTGTCGACGACTTTTACTGCTGCTACGTTCGCTTTTGCGTGTAGGTAAACGTGGTTTCCCCCACAACGAATGTCTCTCAATTCTGACTCGTCGCTGTTGTTGTGCACTTCATTTAGAAGCAGCTCAATAAAATGGCACAAGAGTAAGTTACGATGACGTCATAGCAGGCGTGATGACTGCTGCTCTGGGCGGAGTCAAGAAGTGGCGGAAGACGGGGGTGCGGTATTTATGGCCCTGCATTTAATGCCGACTGGAATGGTTGCCATGTAAGTCGTTTTGGGGTAGAGATAATAGAAATTCACAACGAGCGCCTACTGCGATTCTCGACTTGCTTCTGGCAATTTATCCTCTTTATTAACTTTAGAAAGGTAGGTTCTGAGGTCGTACCATTCATTTTTTAGTATTGTACAAATCATAGGGGTTGTTTGGGGGAGATAACTATAGTTATTTACAGGCAGAGAGGTCGGCCTGAACTTTTGTGCTGTCACCTCCGGCTCTGAACCGAGGAAGGAAAGGGGTATGAAAGAGGATTGGCGGAAGATGATGATTATACCAGTGGTAAGATGAAGGCTAGTCAACAAAGGAGCATATTAATAGTGTTGAGACCAGTCCTACATCATCACGCGTATGCCCTTTACAATTTGCCGTGGAGCGTATTTCTCCGAGTTATCTCACTGTTGTCAATTTATCGCATGGCACAAGACGCACATAATTGTACTCGAGAGTTCTTTAGTGCTGTCACTGCTTCTGTAGCGAAAGACATAGTGTTTCGTACAATAATTAGTAGAGATAACTCGGGGCCTGAAATCGTTCGGCCACCACGTGAAGGATGGCTACTACATGAGTTTGTGTGATATTCGTGCTGGTGGATTCAGACGCTCTTGTGGCTTTGTTTATTGGGCTTTATCCTCCTTCGTTCGCATAAATTTCAGAGCTATTACCTATACTTTTTCCATTGCAGAAGAGTTCGCGAACACGCACAACCGCTACTAATTGCAGCGGGTAAGCCTGTCGAGCTGGCCAAATCGATGCGCGCCAAACATATCAACGCCCTGGCTTGCCCGCGAGAAATTCCTGAGGGTGTTCTAAGCCGCTTGTCGATGCATGCCGCCCTGGCGTATTGGTTTCTGTATCGGGCGACTTTGCTAGAAGTCCAGGTTTTGAATGCTGCCGTCGGGCAATAACAATAGTGCTGATTGAATGATTTATTACACAGTTCTTTGTTGAAAATGACAAGTTTACGAAGCCGTTTGAAGCCAGGACGAAGTTTAGGCAAATCCATGTATATTTCCCATTATTCCCATGCTGGCTGAATCGCCCCGATTGCAGTACCTGTAGGCACTATCGCCATAGTTCCCTCTAGTAATTATTGTATGAAACTCTATGGTGAAAGAGTCTTCTCCAATCAGATCGCGCGTGACGCGGGTAGTGCTTTACGTTCTTGAAGGTTCACGTTCAGGAACGCCAAAATTGCAAAGCGTCCTTCATGATTATTAGTTGGGTATAATCTAATGCACTGCCTTCAAGCGGCATGAATGTTTTCTCTTCTACATTGTGTTCTGAAAGTATGACGTCACTGCCACACCACCTGTTCGTACCTAGATAAACAGCGCGTTTTTGGGAATAAAGCCATTTCTATTTCTGCTATCTGCGTAGCGTCTGTATGCATGCTACAACAAGTGGCGATGAAGATGGGATCCGAAGACTAGGCCGAGATTTCGCAGTACGAGGAGAATGGCGAAGTTTTTGGATTTTGAGCCTTTCGTCGATGACGGCGAAGAAGATTTCATGTCTTATGTTGAAAGATTTGGCCACTACTGGAAAGTGACCCAAAACAACGATGACAACCTCAAGAAATCTGCTTTTATAACGGCCATTGGTAAACGCCCCTACAAAACGCTAAAGGACCTGTTGCTACCAGCGAAGCCAGAAGAAAAATCATTCGATGAAATCGTCGCAGTCCTGAGGGAACACTACTCTCCGGGAAGCAAAGTTAGTGCCGAAAGGCTTAAGTTTAATCGCCGCTACCAGATGGAAGGTGAGACAATTTCCGCATTTTCAGTGGAACTACGCCATATGGCAGCAAGATGCGATTTTGGGACGTTGCTGGACGATGCTCTTCGAGACAGATTCGTGGCTGGTCTAAGCGACGCTTCGATTCAAGCCAGCCTTCTGAAGAAAAAGGAGCTAAGCTTCGAAACCGCGTGTGACTTAGCAAGAAGCTCAGAACTGGCTGAGAAAGAATCTAAAGGCTTCCGCCCAACCTCTGACAGGACTTTTCTCGACGAAGGCGTCCACGTCATTCAGAAGGGTCAACAAAGACAAAAGGTGAGTACTTCAGTTGGTCTTGCAGCCGGTAATATTGTTACCGATGTGCGGAGCAACATGATGCTGGAGACTGTCCATATCGAAAGGCAAGGTGTCATTATTGCAAAATGACTGGCCATCTGGCTCGGGCGTGCAAGAAAAAAAAACGAGAAGCGGTTAATGCATTCAACGACAACGATGAAGAAGTGGAAGAGTTACAACTTTTTCACGTTCAGCAAAGTGGACCGACGACTCGACCTTACCGAGTGCAAGTGCACATTGCAGGTACGCCGGTGGAGATGCAGATAGACACAGGAGCGGCTGTCTCGATTATTAACGAGAGCGTCTTTTCGTCCCTGTCTTGTGTACTGCCACCAGTCAAAACAGGACTGCAACTTAGAACGTATGGAGGCGCACCACTGGAAATTGTAGGGCAAGCGGAAGTGCCTGTGGTCTACCGAGAACAACGCAAGACGTTGCCTGTCGTGGTTGTACCTGGAAGGAAGCCGTCACAACTTGGACGTGACTGGCTTGCAGAACTAAGGATTGACTGGAAGAGCGTATTCACAGTGTAGACAGACGGAATGGTGGAGGAGCTGCTACGCAAGTATAGCGACATTTTTTTTTACGGAGGTAGGACTAATAAAGGGACACAAGGCACAGCTGGTCCTAAAGGAAGACGCCAGACCAGTTTTCTGCAAGGCTCGACCGGTTCCCTTTTCCCTGCGGACAGCAGTCGAAGAAGAAATTCGACAGGTCGAACGGAACGGGGTCCTGGTTCCTGTGGCACAAAGCGACTGGGCTACACCAGTGGTCGTCGTCCCTAAGGCAGACAAGAAGGTGAGGCTGTGTGGAGATTTTAAAATTACCTTCAATCCTTGCAAAATGACGGAGCATTATCCATTACCCTTAGTAGAAGACATCTTTGCAGTAATTACGGAAGGCAAGGTCTTCACTGTCTTAGACCTAACCACTGCGTACCAACAAATAGAAGTGCACCCTGACTCTCAAAAGCTGTTGACGCTTAACACGCACATCGGCTTATTTCAGTGCCTCCGCATGCCATACGGAATTTCCAGTGCTCCAGCCATATTCCAGTCGGTGATAGATCAAGTGTTAAAAGGCATGAAGGGCGTTGCCTGTTATCTCGATGATGTCCTCATCACTGGAGCGTCCGAAAGGGAATGTTTCGAACGCGTTGAAGCCAGTCCTTACTCGGTTTCGGGAGCACGGCGTTCGGCTCAAGCAAGAGAGATGTAAGTTCTTCAAAGACTCTGTCACCTATCTGGGGCATATTATTAGCGCAAGTGGAATTAAGCCATGCACGGAAAAGGTTGAAGCTGTTAGGAATGCGCCAGCTACAAGGAATGAATCGGAACTTAGAGCGTACCTTGGCATGCTATCTTTTTACTCTAAGTTTATCCCCAACATGGCCACGCAGCTGAAACCACTATATGAATTACTTAAGGGAACTCGGCCGTGGCAGTGGCCCTAAGATGCTGAAGAGTGCTTCCAGAAGAGCCAGCGTTGGTTGACAAGTGACACTGTCCTAACCTTCTACAATCCGGAGAAGTCAATAGGCCTTGTAGCAGACGCATCTGCATACGGAGTGGGGACGGTGCTCTTCCACGAAATCGAAGGAAATGAAAAACCGATCGCATACGCTTTGCGAACGCTCAGTAAAGCAGAGACTGGGTACTCCCAAATAGAAAAAGAAGCGCTTGCCGTGGTGTTCGCTATCAAACGATTTCATAAATATATTTATGGACGAGAGTTCACTATATACTCTGATCACCTGCCATTAAATGGCTTACTCGGGCACAACAAGCCCATTCCAGCACTATCAGCTGCCCGAATGCAGCGCTGGATGCTTCTGCTTGCGGCCTACCGTTACAAATGGGTATATAGGAAAGGGAAGGCTCTCGCTAATGCAGACGCATTATCGCGGCTTCCGCTAAAGAACGAAGCTGACGTCAGTGACTACGTGCAATTTTTCTCGGCAACAGACCAACTGCCGTGATCAGCTGAATATATTCGAAAAGCAACAAAGAAGTACCCACTCCTATCGAAGGTCCACTTCTTCACATTAAATGGATGGCCAGCAAAAGTTGCAGATGAAAATTTAGCACCGTACTTTACTAGACGCCATGAACTATCGTTGGATCGAGACTGCGTGACCTGGGGCAATCGCGTAATTGTGCCACGTGCGCTAGTTACGCAGGTTTTAAAATTGCTGCACGAAGGACATCCAGGCGCGACTAGAATGAAAATGCTTGCGAGGAGCCATGTGTGGTGGCCCCAGCAAACTTCGGACATAGAAGACACTGTCCAGAGCTGTGCAGTCTGTCAATTTGCGCATAACACGCCGTCCCAGGTAGACTTCACGCCTTGGGCCCGTGCAAGCAAACGATGGGAAAGAGTGCACTTGGACTTCGCTTTTGCAAACTCATGCTGGTTACTAGTCCTGATAGATGCTTATTCCAAATGGGCAGAAGTTGTGTGCATGAAAACAACTACAGCGGAAGCAACTGTGCAAGAGCTGCGAATAATATTTGCCAGTTTCGCTCTACCGGAAATGGCCGTCACAGACAATGGACCGCAGTTCACGTCTGCTCAGTTCTCCACATTCCTTGCCTCCAATGGCATACGGCACCTCACTTCTCCGCCCTAGCATCCGGCTTCGAATGGGATGGCGGAACGACTAGTGCAAACCGTCAAGAAAATCCTACTAAAGCAAATCGGAGAACATAAAAATCATGGCAAGTCTATGCAGCATTGCGTCGATCAGTTTTTATTCTCGTACAGGAACAGGCCCTGCGCATCCGACAGGGGTTACGCCAGCTCAGTTGTTTTTGACATGGGCCCCAAGAACACGACTTAGCCTACTGCACCCGGAGCTAGTAACCGGTTGAAGACTGAATCGCGTCAGCCCACTTTTGCGCGCTCAAGGTCAACATGGCGCGAGTTCACAGCAGGTGACTATGTGCGAGTGAAAGGAACTCGTCCGGGTGACCCTCTTTGGTTAACAGGCACCATCATGCGCCGTATTAGTGCCGTCACGTATACAGTGCGAGTGAATAACGAAGAACGTTTTGTGCATGCCGACCATATCGTTTCAGCTAAGCGCCCGGATTACCAGCCAGCCAGAAACTCGCATTCAGTCCTACAACTTCCAGGACGGCTCTATCAAGCAGACCCCACGGCGGCCCGAGAAATGGCAGCCCTTACAGACCGTCAACAGGGCGACGATCAGATGCTGCAAGACCAATCTTCACATGAGCCCCCAGCATCGGGGCGCCTTGAAGATGACCAGGCGATATCCGACACCGAGAGCTCGGAGCAGGTTCCAGTGCAGTCTACTCCTGGAACCTTAAGGCGTAGTACACGAATACGCAAGGAACCTGATAGGTGGGGATACAATTAAAAAGGAAATTATTGCTGGCAGAAGTGTTGTGAAAGTATGACGTCACTGCCACACCCCCTGTTCGTACCTAGATAAACAGCGCGAGTTTTGGGAGTAAAGCCATTCCTATTTCTGCTTTCTGCCTAGCGTCTGTATGCATGCTACAACACATTGTGTGTGTGTGTTTTAGCGAGATTATCTCGTGCTGCAGTTGACATTATATTGTATATGAAGACACTTGGTTGGGCTCCTTCCGTCCTGTGACCATGTTATAGCCACTGAAGTGTGCTATTGGTGTTGGTGCCCTCAGACGAGTCAAGCTTTGTGCGCTTGTGTTCGTGGGTTTATCATAATTTCTTAATTCTCTTCTTTTTTTCCTTTTTTGCGTTATTAATTGGAGATTTTCGGATATCCGGCTCTGACGTTGCCTACCTTCCCATGCTTCTACATCTAAATCAGTGAAAGATAACATAGGCGCGCTGCACTCACGCGTCTGCCGGGCGAAACTTTCGCCGAATACGGACACAGCGAAGAACTTATTGGAAGAAAAAAAATTCAGAACTGCAAAACCAATTGAAAGAAATGAATCGAAATCAATGAAGGAAAGACAAAGTAGCTTTTGCAAAACCATGACTGGCCAAGAGGAAGCTAAACTGGAGTGGATGAAAAATGACACACTGGCTGCCTGCAGCACATTTATGCCATCTAAGCTCATTGCCAAAGTGAATCACCACCTGGAAGCCAGCTGCTTGTTCACAGCGGGAGTTTCTGTATTTTTCCTGCTTTCTTTATCTCGTCCGCTTAGGAGTTGCTCCCCCGTGGGGCTCTTCGAAGACGCGGCGGTGTCTATGTGCTTCACGCCTTTGATCTCGCGTTTAGCGCGGTCAGACGCTTCGCGCTCTCTGCCCGATAAAGTGAGTTTGCAATCATGACTGATCTCAAAGGAAGCGAGCATTCAGGCAGGCACAACATTGACAGCCCTGCTCTGTGGGTTTCGATTTCAGGGATGCCAGTCTGCTGTTTATTTCTGATTGACTGAAAGGGCGGCAAGAACATTGCTGCGGATTGTTAGCTTGATTGGCGCAGCGTGATAGAACAGATACGAACAAAGAATGACAAACACGTAGACAGCACGTGGGCGTTCTTGTCTACCTCTATAATGCCGGATGATAGCCCGTGTGGCTCGTAATTGGACAGGGATGGCGGAACAAGACATCCTCAGACTGGTGAAAAGCCTGGTCATTAGTAGACTAATATACGCCCTGCCTCACCATGCCATCAATAGGGAGGACAAAGAAAAGGCTGACCAACTATTAAGGATGGCATATAAGACACCACTGCGGCTGCCACGCAACACTTCAAATGAGAAGCTTCTAGCCCTCGGCCTCCCCAATACATTTGATTAGCTGGCTGTGGCCCAGATCATAGCGCTGCAGAGGAGTCGATTGGCGCAAACGCCAGCCGACAGAACTCTTCTTCGTAGAGTTGGCCTTGGAGAATGCATACAAGCAAAGCAAAGCACTAAAGAGCTACCCTGCCACATCAGAAAGTTTGTATGGGGTTTCACCAATACCGCAAAACATGGATCCTACATTACAAGCAGGAAGGAGAAAGGCTAGAGCTGAATACACAGACAAAACAACGAAGTACATGGACACTGCAAGATTCACGTATGCTGCACGGTATCGGGTCAACGCAAAGAATATGGTGGCAGTTGCCGTGAACCGAAAAGGTAAAATCACGGCCTGTGCTTCGTTAGGTTTCCCGAGCAACCATTATAGAACCAGAAGAGATAGCCGTTGCCTTAGCTATAAGGGAAGGCATGGAGCGCAACGCTCACCTGCCAATAATCACAGATTCTCAGGCCACATGTAGGAACTATCAGAGGGGAAAGGTCGGCGCGAAGGAACACCGGCTACTTACCGAAATCACCACAGAATTCAACGTCAGGTATACCGAAATAATAACCTGGGCCCCGGGAATGATGGTGTTACTGGGAACCGCTATGCAGATGAGGCGGCTCGAGGTTTCACTAATTACCGAGCTGCCTATGGCAACATCGTAGAGGACCCGATACCCATCGATCCCAGTTATAAATCATTCTTGCAATACTACAGGGAATTTAGAAGACTCTACCCAGCACCGCACAAGAACCTTTCAGTCGTGTACTCTGCGACGTTACGTAGGCTACAAACGAATACATATACAAACCTCCATAGATTGCATATACACTACCCAACAGCCTACAAAGACATATGCCCGTGGTGTGGGAGCACACGGACGCTCTATCACATCACATGGGAATGCACGGCTGAAACAGAAGAGCAAGAGGAGAATAACACGAGAGAGAGGTGGAAGGCATCGCTATTAAGCTCTGCCCTCGGGGATCAGCTCAGGCTGGTCTGGAGGGCCGAAAGGATTGCGTGGGCCAGCGGTGCCTTGGAAATAGGGGCCCGACCACACGAATTGCCCCGTTTTAGGGGGAACGAAGTCTTTTGCGCAAATACAGTTTTGTTCTTCTTCTTGTTCCTCCTCCTCCTCCTCCGTTTGTGGCTGTAGACAGAAATCATTTGGATGATATTGCTGAGAAAGCAAGGGCGCCGCATGCCACCGACGACGAGAGACTGAGTAAGCAGCCAGCGGGCCAACATCGGGGCATCGACGCGACGCCGTAGGGCGTCGCGTCGATCGTCGCGTTGATGCCCCGAGGACACCCAGGTGCGCTCGGACACCACGACCAGGCGTCGCAGCCAATGGGTATTTACGTGCCACTCCCTCGTATGCTTTTCTTGTAGGAGCTCGCCCTCTGAGGCGCTGTGTTAGCCTTCACTTACTCCGGGCCCAGCCAAATGTCCTTAGTACTTTCATCGTAACGTTGAAATTGTGGGACGTTGAACTCACTTCACGATCGCCCACGTTAATCATGCTTTAACATTTCTTTGCCGGAGTACCCATGTAATTGTCGTTTTGCATACACCACATGTCATAGCCATGCGATAGAACACCGATTACATAAAATCATATGATTCCTGAACGCGTAGTCGCGGTTGATCCCACAATACGTGCTTCTCTCGTCCACTACGTATGTAGAAACGAACAATTACCATGTAAGCTGGCGTCGAACGGTCGCAGTGAAAATCCTATTTCGCTGCCATGCGAACGTCTTCAACGTAGTCGTTGTAGGGCTGTTCTCGTCACAGGCAAGTTCGCTCACGAGACATACACACGACTACTCAATTTCCGCAAACACGTTGAGCGAACTGGTATCGCGTTGCGGTACCCCAAACAATATAGAAAGATAGGTAGCTGCAAAATGAAGTCTATTCCCTAAAGTGGGTGGGATCTGTACATATTTTTTATTGCTTTCTTTCTTATTTTTCCGTCGCAGTGCCCGAATACGACTCTTCGTTTATTTTATTTTTTTGCATGCTTAGCGCTTCCTACTCCCCATAATTTCGCAAATTTTACATTATTTTTGGGTGACATGAGGGCTATCTATGCCCCTTTGTTGCTTTTCTGCTAGTCTTCAGGAGTCGGCTTGGCTAGAGAGATGTGCGCCGATAGTAATAATATTACTCCGCCATTTCTAACTTCATTGCTTTTCCATTCGTTGATTGTACTCCCATTTGTTTATTATGCTGGAGCGCTTAATTTCGGCATATATCAAGCATATCGTGTTCGACTACACTTATTACGCAACAGCGGAGGCTGGTAATCCTAAAGGGCAGAATAAGACGCATATTAGTAAGATATTTAACCAATCCCGTGTTCACAAAAAAGTTCATGCGCTAAAACTATTCGTAGGAGAGAATTAGAGCCAGGGGACGTATTCTCCGACGATCACTTCGGCAATACTCTGGCCTCCGCGTGACGTAGTGCTCAATAAGCCAATCAGCGCATCCCATTTTGCTCAATCCGCGCGCGCCTGACGGTGATACTATCACCGATAGTGAACATCGCAGAATACGTCCCCAGTCGTGATGCGGGACATGTTAGCGCGGGCGGCTGGACAATAACGAAGGTAAATTGGAATGTCTTGAGGGGCTAGTTGGTTTATTCTAATGACTGATTGCTAAATGCGCAAAATTTGGAAACAGGACACCACACAAGAAGAGACACAGAGACTGAAGGAGCGCAGACTACCAACTGGTTTATTGCAACGTTGGGTGATACAATATATAGCATCACAAAGCAGCCGAATTGCGCAGGTGCATAAAAGATAGATCGATACCCTTGCCTCTTCTCCACAGAACTTTCTAATACATCTGATGAGTTAAAAAAGGACATTTCTGCAGTGAGCAGTCATATAGATGTGCCACCTACACAGTCGCTGCCTCTTCTTTTGATATAAAAGGCTTCCAAAATCTCTCGGGCACATGCGTTCTTCTTCCTTCTTAGTATCTTGGTAAGATGAAAGCAAAAAGTTCGTCAATTTCACTCCAGTTCGCCTTATATTTAGAGTTTTCTGTCATTTTCGCCATGCAATGTCGCACCATTGAGCGACAGAAAATGGCGCAAAGGTCGACCCACACCAAATTGTCGGTCCGTTAATTGGAGTCAGTTTCTGTCACTCGCAGCTGCGAGCTTTGGAGTCACTGAAAGCCTTAGTTGGTCACATTTTCTTCAATACAGACGTTGCGCACAAATGGCGACATTCAACGTTATGCCATCATAAAAGAATCGACAGTTCTTTCCACCCTAAATGCGGGAGCGCAGCACGCAACGAAGGAGATGATCTTGCATGGCAAGACAAAGAGGATCAAAAAGCGATCGTGCCATGACGTAGTACACAGCGGCGACTGAAGCGCAGCTGTGCTCCATCTCGCAGAAATGGTGTACGTACAATAGTACATGTTTGCCATCAAGTCTCAACGCTAGCATCACGTTCGCTTCGATTTGTTCATACTTCGGAGCATCCAGCGCGGAGAGCAGACAAATTGATGCTGGCACTGTTCACTCTAAAAAAAATTGAAATAGAAGGAAAGGCGTGATTGCTATAGCATCTTGCTCTTTCACAACACTTTGTTAGAACCGCCTCCCGCCTGTACTAGCGCGGCTGTTCATCTCTTCTTCCCTCTGGGCGGCAATCCTGGAAGCGTGCTCTGCGAACTGTGAGAATCCGGCGGCAAACATTGGCTGCAATCAGAGTGCACTCGACAACGCGCAACGCAAAGAAAAAAATTAACAAGGTAGGAAGTGGTGTTATGCTCATTTGAAATGGAAATTTTCATCCGACACGCCGGCAGCGTCTACTTCTCTATTCTGTATACGCTAGAGGAGCAAGACGAGCACACGCGCGGGATTAAATTGTCTGCATTCTGTTTTCAGCAGGCCCTCCTTTTACGAAATTTTGAGAAAAAAATAAATAAAATTCTGAGTGCTCAAGCCACGTAAGCCCAAAAATAGGCGGTGAAACAAAGGAATTCTGGCAATGATGAAAGTTTTCATTAATTCAGGCGCCGTAAACCGCCTTTTTTCTTTTTTTCCTGTCTACAATAAAGAGGATGGAAAGTTGGGCAAGCTGGTACGGTAACATAATCTTGGTATAAGCGCGAAGAAGACACGGACGGTGGCGGAAGAAGACAGGACGAGCGCTCGTCCTGTCTTCTTCCGCCACCGTCCATGTCTTCTTCGCGCTTATACCAAGATTATGGTACAATAAAGACTGCAGAACTTGTACAGCAGTCAAGGCATGTGTGAGCAGAGGCACAGCTTGTAATAAAAAAGTGCAAGCTGATCCTTTATTGCTGTTATATATCTCCTACTAGAGGTAAACCTTCCCTGTTCTACAATACCGACATATTTTATCTGACTTAGCAATCAGTTGTCATTCGTACGTATCGTAACATCTTTGATATAACTAGTGTCTAGGCGGCTTTTGTAACGCGGTGCTGCTCACTTTAGTGGCAATCAAGCAGAAGGAGCTCCAGCATTTTACAAACAAATGCTCCTAATTCAACTCTCAATGCTATACTGAGGGGATGAAAGGCTACAGCTGTAACGGAATGGCGGAGCGAGTGGGAGCGTCACCGATGAATGTGAAGCATCAATTCAAGAAACAAGCATTTACTTCAAATACTTCCAGGAATCAAGGGCACGTCATAGCTGACAGGCAAGCTCATCTAGCAGTGACTGTTCGTGTAATTTTGTTTTTAGCTTGCATCGCCTAGGTACTATTGCCTAGGTACTATTATGCTAGGTGCCGAATATCCTAAATCGACAAACTTGCGCACGAAGACAGACGCGCAAGAGAGAAAAAAAGATCGTTTATAAAATTGTTATTCGTGCAGAACGAAGTCTGCTTGGGCACGATGCACAAGCACGCTGCCGAGTGACCCCGCATCAGACACCGCCTATACACTCAGCGAAACAATTAATAAACATAATTAGCTGACGTATTCATGCAAGCTCCCCTTGAGACACGTTTGTGGACACAGTATTTTCTTGTGGCTTTAAAAATGCCCAGTAACTCTAACCACATTAGCTACAGTAGCCGTGCTACTGTGGCTAATGCCACGGATCAGTGACAGGGGTGGACGTCTGTTGGTTTGAGTGCAGACATCAGAAAATTCAAAGGCAACGATCGTTGTGGCAGCTCTAAACTCTGTGCAGCGAAATGGCGAAATTACCAACAATGTCTCGTTCGCATGCTGTCCTTTAGTTGTGCTAACTGTTGAGTACAAAAATGCAGTTATGAGTAGTTTGTGTTTAGTGTTCACGGTTGTTACTAAACTTCCCCACAGTTGAGGCGTTCGGCGAGATGTATCGCTGCGATGCGTGGATATAACGAGTCACGTGCATACAAGTCGATACAGCTGCAGGTGCGTAATCGGTCCTTTGCAATTGCGGACAGTCTCCAGAAAGTAGTTTGTGAAGCATTGAAGTACTCTTTACTAACTGATTGGAAGCAGATAGAATAATATACAAACAGAACATTTACGAAGCTCGAAGTTGCTAGTCGAAATAAAGAGAGAAAGCGAAGTCTTAATATTTGTAAAGGTGGCATGGTCAGCAGGAACAGCATATATGTCTAGGCTGCCACTCCTAAACGGCACTACAGGTATGATGACATACGGGGAAATAAACAGTAAAATTGTAATTACTTTTGGGTCTCATCAGTAGGACATTAGAATGAAGGGCAACTTTAAAATGCCGAGCATTCTTTGTATCCTCCTGAAAGTGGCTAGCGCGGGTGGTCTTGCGTCAATTATAAAACACATAGAATTCCCTTTGAAAAAAGTAACTTGCTAGCAAATCGACCGGGACAGTGATTCCGCTGGACAAGTCAGCCAAAACTGGTGTCATTCTGCAAATTCACTCCAAGTGTATACCCCTTGCAAGTTCACCGGCAACAATGAATTGCCAGATGTACAATAAAGTGAATAATTAAAATTTTGATTTGTGCATTTTTGTCATATAATTGAGAATGTGTTTCGATTTTTTCGGCAAATAATGCGCGCCTCTCTGAACAACTCTAGTCCGTGAACTAGAGTTCGCGGACTAGAATAATGTTACCTGCAACAGGCGATATATTAAAATTTCTTAAAAATTCAAAATGATTACCCAGTATTTATTTGTATCTATTCTGCCTGCTCTATTTCTGTCAGTTTTCTTGTCTGTGTCTTTTCTTCAGCTTAAATACTAAAGAAGTGTACGGATACCACGCCCTGTTGGAAAAGGTTTAACCTCCTCAGACCTCAAGAGTGCTCAGGGACATAATCGCTTTTCAAGTCGGCTCCTGATACTGACTTATCTTCTGATCTTATCGACGTAAAAAATTATTTTTATTAAAATGCAGCTGTTCCGTGTCGGACAACGTATATACGTGTAGGTGGAATAAGTAACCTTCTCCTATACCTGACTACAACTTTCTGTGACAGCACAGCCAAATATACGCGCACGCGCTCGCATGTGTGGAGCTTCTGCTCTTGTGTTACTGCGTCAAGTAGTGCCGACGTGTTGCTGGTAGTTTTGGTTTCTATTTTAGTAGCGCGTTCAGCCCATCAGCATTTTTTTATATTTAAGTGTGGTTCCAAGTGACCTCGCTCGGTGCATCGTTACTATTCGTGGAATAGTGGCATGGTGTGATGAATGAAAGAAAACGACGTCGACGAAGACGAAGTGTGCACGGGTTCTTTCGCCATTGGACCACGCACGTGAGTGATATCATCAAATCAGCGATAGCCCTGTGTTATGCCGAAGGTGCGTCGTGCCACGTTTGTGCCACGTGACGAGACAAGCGTCTCGTCAGCGGGAGACGGAAGACAGCAGGCCGACGTGTCGGACGCCGACAATCAAGGCCCCAAGGAACGCGGCCGTCCATGGAGCTGCCGCCGACCTTTGCCCATGGCCAAGGCGTTCGCCAGGACGAGTACTGCAGCTCGGAGCGTGGCGTGGCCTGCTGTGCAACTCGTTGCCGCGAGCATTGCGGATCGCGAGCGAGGCGTCTCCTTGGTCAGCTTTTCGGCGGAGCACCGTTCGTGGCCTGCCTAATGGCCGCATATGCGCCGAGCACTGCGGCTCGCGCGCAAGCTGTCCGCTGGGCAGGCTGACCATTCCTGCAACGTGCACTGCGGCTCGGATGCAGGTTGGCTGCCGAGCCATCCACCTCGGTTAATCAAGCGCCATCTTCTACCCACCATGCAACATCGAGGCATATCCGACGTCGTCACGTCATCGCACCCCCCCCTCCCCCCCCCCCCCCCCTTGGGCAACCCCTCATCTCCTGCCTACGCTACCGTGAGCTATTTCGAACTGTTGGTCTTTTGTACTCTCGGCAACCCTAGTTGTTCTAGCCTTGTATGTATGTAGTGTCATGTGCCGTGAGGTTCTGTGTGGTTGTTGTGGTTGTTGCTTGATTTTTGTAGTTTTCGTAAATGTAGTTTGGGTTTTTGTTTTCCTACATGTAGTTTGAATTTTTCATCACGAGTTCGACTGCTTTTCTTGCGTCCTTTTACGTCATCGCGCGGCACGACAACCAAGTGAGACCAACGTCCTCGTAATTACCTTTACACATTGTATATTAGATATGTATGTCGTTTTCGAAAAGCGAACATAAATATTGATTTAATTTATGAACCCCACACTGAAGGAACACATTACTTAGAGGTCCCTCATTTTACGCTAAGCAGCGCGCTATTTAACTACATGCCCAAACGTGCGAACTGCACTGCAGTAATGTTATGCAGCGAGCGACGCAATATTTGGTATTCCGAGGAAGCCAAGCAAGCTTTTTATTTTTTGAAGAAAGTATTTTTATCGTAAAAAACCCCCGACCATTCAGGAATTGGGCAATCACCAATTCTACTTAAATGAAAGAACCATTTCCCAAATTACATGGCATACAGCCTCGGCATTCTCCGCTGTTCACTTTAGGAGATAAAATAACTGTCACGATATTTAACGCGGCGGGCCAGAAACACGTTAGCGTCTACAGGCACCAACATTCCTCGCGCAAGCCAAGCACGCTGTTTTGGCACAATAGAAGGAACCCTGTCACTTGTATAATACATATCGACGCTTCGGTTGCAACAGGCATAATTTTTCGTTGGTGGCTGTGCCCCGAATGTTGAACGCTGCCACTGTGAAGTGCCAGGAACGATTTCACTCATAGACGCTGACGCCTCCGGTGGTACTACACTGCTACACGTGAAGTCTTCCGAAGTTTGTTATATCCGCGGCAGTTAAACACCTAAAGAATATCGGCCTTGTACGCATTGGAATTATTGAAATGCACGGTTTTTAAAACACTGCTTCTAATTGCGCAGTTGTACTTCCACACCTGGTGCACTCGCCGTACACGGACAGGTTGTGGTTGTCGAGGTATGCATCGCCTATGCATCGGTCCAGCGACTCACTTGCGCTGGTGATGTCAGCTTCACAGAACAACGCTCCTTTCTTCATAATCGTATGCAGCCAACCTAACACTCATTAGCACAGCACTGTCTTCGCATGCTTTTGATGAGTTCCGATCACCTTACTCACAATGGCTCACACTTGATGCAACCCAACGACGCCATCTTTGTTTAAAGGACCAGGAAAAGCAGACATGGAAACCCGAAAGCCAGAAAACTAGGAACAGGAAGAAACGGAAATATCTGTCCTAAGCAAGCTCTTTATTTCTTGTAAAATAAATGTTGTTCAAAAATAAAAATAAATATTGCTAAGTTTTCTTTTTTGCTAAGTGTAGCTTCCAGTTGCTTAGATGCGTGTACTACGTGCAGTTGGGCAATGAAAGAAAAATGACATCATCCCGGCCCTGCCAAAGTCGACAAAAAAAAAAAACGCCGCATATCCACGAAGTGAATGTTGATGAGTGGGCGAAGCACCGGGGATCATTCGGATAACCGTGAATCCTCCGTATATATATATATATATATATATATACCTGTACATTAAATACAGCGCTTATATAGCCTATGTGCACCGCAGCGCCCCTAGCGGTCCCCATGCAAACCAGAGCTAAGGACAACGGACGACGACGAGGGACATGGCTCGGCCCTAGGGTGCTTCGCCCCTAATAGATTAAAATGACCAGCGAAGCTGTGGCAAACCGCCACTACAACTGTTGAGGGGGGTATTCTTTATAAATATGAAATCGTTATATGGCCCATGAACCGAACAATCCGGCGTTAACATCTGATGGTGCCAAAAGCCATGTGAACAAATGGTGACGTCACGTTTGGCATGAGGGCGAAACTAGATTACGTCATCACCTCAAACGTCGCATGATGACATCACCACGTCAAACGTTACGTAATAACGGCATCGTCACGTCACGATATCGCCTGATGACGTCATCTAGTCAAGCGTGAGATCACGCGATGACGTCATTATCCAGGGATGATTTCACCAGATGACGTCATGTGATGCCTCTTGGAGAAGGAGCACACTGCGCTTCCCGCTTGTTAGCACTGTCTCCGGGATCGGCCAATTGTGACGTAAAATGATTACGTAATCATGTCAAACGTCACTTCATGACGAGTTCACACCTAAGCTGGCGTGATGACATCACGTGAAACGTTACGCTACGTGATAACGGCATCGTCACATGACGATATCACCTGTTGACGTCATCACGTCAAGCGTGACGTGACGCGATGACGTCTTCGTGAAGTGATAATGTAACCTGATGACGTCATGTGATGCCTCATGGATAAGCAGCGCACTGTACTGTACGCTTCCGGCTTCTTTGCACTGCCTCAGGGATCGGACTATATTTTTGTGTGAGCAAAGGTTGCGCACGCAGACTCGAAAAATCCGACCAACAGGCTCACAGCTTCGCTGCGAAAAAGTGTGCTTTGGCTCACTGGCTTTGGCTGCGCGCCACAGAATGGCGTTGCCGTGTGTAGTGTTTGTTATGGTGAAATCTGCTTTTGTTTGCATGCGCAAACAGATGGAGATACATCATGTAGTGGATTGGCCGTGTTGACGCTGAATCCTGGACTTCCGCGTCCTTTCATGGAAATTGAAAGGCACTTCACGCTCATTTTCATCATGTATGTAAAATTTTGAACACTGCGAAGTTTGGTCAGCAAAATGTTATTGCTTTAGCTCGATTATCACCCGCCGCGGTGTCACAGTGGGTAAGGCGTTGCGCTGCTGTGCACGAGGTCGCGGGGTCGGAACCCGGCCGCGGCGGCCGCATTTCAAAGCAGGTGAAATGCAAAAAACGCCCGTGTGCTTGCGTTGTAGTGCACCTTTGAAAAAAAAAAAAACAGGTGGTCAAAATTCATCCGGCGCCCTCTACTACGGCGTGCATCATAATCAGTACTGGTTTTGGAACGTAAAACCCCACAATTTAATTTAATATCGAGCCTCTTATTTGTAATAATTCTACAGAGGTTTCTCGCAAAAGCACATGTTATGTATGAATGCAGCACTTGAGCCTTCATTTTTTGCACCGGATTTTCCAACATTTTGCCGAAAAGCACCGTGAAGGTTTCACTTTTGTCGACATCAATAATGCACACAGTTTAGAGGGCTGCCACTCTTGTAGAATGGGCTTTTAGGCAAATTGCCTTGGGCTAGGAAGCTTTTGTTCTCGCCTATCGTATGTTTTTTGCTTCTCCATCATGGATTTCTTTTTTTTTATTTTGCTTATCTGACGCAGCATCTTGGAAAGCACGTACGCGTTTAGGCTTGGACGGCATTTGAGGGCGTTTCGGCATGATTAATGCCTCTAGGATTACGACGCCTAATTAATGGCCCCGCTGGTGATCCAGTGCGTTATTCGGCGTTTCTCGGTTCATTATTTCCTGCGCACGATTAATATTTATTGAAAAATGAGTTTGCTGGTACAACTCACCGGCTCAAGTTATATATTATTTATGTCTGCCTTGCCACCAAGGCCACTTTTCTTTATACGTTCCTGCTTTACTCTTCTGCATCAGCTCGACCATTTTTTCTAACAGACCAAACGGGTTGTGGGTGGCTCTTACACGTTTTTTTATGACGAAAGGGAATGAGCGCGGAAAGGATACCGGCAACGGTTATTTCCTCACTCTTAGCGTGAAAATGGTTCGCGAAGATTTGCCGTCTGGGGTTCATTGGTGACATGCTGCTGGATAAATGTGAAGTTCCTAATTAACAGCGTTGCTTTATCTTCGACACGTATTACGTGCAGCAATTCTTAAATTTTCAATGAATTGTGCGCTTCGTCATTGGCTCGCGCGAGCGGCAACCCTGTAATCGTCCAGATCGACCACTCAGCGAAACAGATGATAAGAAATGTATGGATAGTTTGCAAAGACATCATCGCGGACGCCATCTTTAAGTAATAGCAGGTCGAGAAGTGACGTAAGCAAGACACGTGACAGCATCACATCACGACAAGCGTGTCTTCCGTCGAACTTCATGCGCGATAACAGTGATAAACCGGTGAAAAACAGTCGAAAGACTAAACAGTGTGCGTGATAATACGGTGCGCTAACATCATCGTAGCCGTCATGTTTGGGCACTACCGTGGGGAGAGGTGCCTCCATGACGTCACATGTAAATTATCTATAGAATGTGACGCAAACAAGCCTTACACAATACCGCCGTTGGTAAATAAACACAGCAAAAGGCAGTTTAGGACGTACACAAGAAGAAGACAAGCGTGTCATGGCCCGGTGGGCAGGTCGCGTAAAGCGACTGCGGTAGTTGCGTGGTTAGAAATGCACCGTCGTACAAGTACCGGTTTATAAAAAGAATACAGGCGAACTCTCGGCTAAGCGTCCGGCTATTTCAGGTGTACGCCTGAAATAACCAGACGCTTAACCGAAGGCTTCACAAGCGGCGCACTTGAGCCGCTTGTGAAAGGTTTTGCGTAGGCGTACAATGCAACGACAGAAATAATGCAGCGCTACAACTACAAAAAACGTCCGCAGCAAAGATTTTCCCGTCTGAACTCCGGAGAACCAACTGGCTCATCCGGGGAGGCCCTCGGGTGTGATCATTTTCCGCGAGCTATTGCCTCGTAATCAACGAATCCCACATGTCCCGTCAGCGAATTCCTTCGGGAAATCAGTGAAACGGCAGCCTATTCCCGATTGACGATTCATGGCAGAAGATCAGTCATTCTTATAAATGTGTGAGCGGCACTTCACAAGAGACACGTCTTTTTTATTGCGATAGTAATTACACGAATGCTCGACGCGCGTGCGGCGCCAACGCAGCTGCACAACGAGGCGGTGATAAAGAAACTAGCGTCGCTAATAACGCCGACGCATAAACAAAATAAATAAACTGGCTCACGTTTGCGGCCTCGTTGGTGCATGCCTTGGCCGAAAAGTGAGGCATATGATGGCTTTCGTAATGCGGGCTTTAAGAGGGTTTGGTTTCTGCCGGCTACCCCTGCTTTGTAAAATGGAATGTGCCTGGCATTCTCGCTATCGGCGCGCTCCGGAACAACCGCGCCGCGAGGTGTGATTTTGCCGCTCCGGCCACCAGTCACTTGTGCTAATATTTTTTCCGCCGGGACTCAACAGTAACAGTCAAGCCAATTTTATCTAATAATTTCACTGGGCGGTCACTAACGCCAACGGTTTTCCGTCGGTCTTGCACTATCGGGGTGCGACGCCTCCGCCACCACTGTCGGCGCTTCTCAGCCAGCGAGGGTTATGAGACGTCCGGTTGCTTCCAGGGCGCTGTTCCTTCTTTCCAGCAGCAATTTGCTTGCATGCTGCGTCATGCCATGTCGCATTGCTGTGTAGTTAGAGCACCGCACCCCTAAGGGACTCAAGCGCAATGTTACACCTTGCTATCACTGCAGCGTTAATGCTTCGTCCTACGGGCGAGGCTGCCAACTTTTTTTTGTTTTACAGCCAAGCTGTTAAACGCTAGTTTCCAGCACATCGCTGCGTGCGTATACAGGCCGCGCGCGTAGACCAAAAATTCCGTAGCCTCGATACAAAGCAAAAGCGTATCGCCGGTGTGCCCCAGCCGCGTTTAATAGCCAATGGGTGTGTCTCTTTGGCTGGTGACGTCACGCACTGCACAGGCACGTTCTCTCAGTTCCATTCCGGCCGTGTAACGTGTAAGCCGCGCATTGTGCAGACCGAGGAAGAACAGCATGGTCGGGGCCTGAGAAGAACGACGGCAGGAGCAGAAGCGGGAATGGGCGCAAAGGCGGCAGGAGGCTGCTAACGCCTCCCGCCGCCTTCGCGTCCATTACTGCTCAAGCATCCTTACAGAACCCATGGCTGTCTACCATAGCGCCCACAAAGCTGTAGTGACCTCAGGGACAAAATAATAAAGACGCTAGAAAATGACAATTCGTGTGGTATGTGTCTCTATTTTATACAATGAGGTTTATCACCAAATATACAGCTCCGCTGGTCCTCCACCTTCACTGAGTGGAATGGCACTGAGTTTTTTTTTACATACTTTGTCTACTTCAGTCGTTTTCAGCCTATCTATCTATCTATCTATCTATCTATCTATCTATCTATCTATCTATCTATCTATCTATCTATATCTATCAAGTTAAAGACAGCATGAAGAGCAATGTAACAAAAAATGTTAGGCGTAACGTCAACATACAGGAAGAGCGCGCTGTGGATAAGAAAGCACACGGGATTAACGGATATTCTATTGACATTAAGAGAAAAAAAATGAAGCTGGGAGACCATGTAATCCATAAGGTAGATAACCGATGGACTATTAGAGTTACAGAATGGGTACCAATACAAGGGAAGCGCAGTCGAGGACGGCAGAAAACTAGGGCGGGTGATGAAATTAGGAAATTTACAGATAGGTCTTGGTATGAGCTAGCGCAAAACAGAGGTAACTAGAGATCGCAGGGAGAGGCCTTTGTCCTACAGTGGACATAAAAATAGACTGATAATGATGACGATGATGATGACGAATCTAGCCTTTTACGCTGGCCCTGTGACCCATGTTGTGTACTTGCTGGGGCCACTAAGTATGTAGTCCTGGTGGTGATGCCATCGTGGTGGTTCCCTCGTCATCATGCCAGCTTCGTGATATTATTCTCGTCTCACTGCCGTCGTCATGCCTTCTACCCTGCACCCAGTTGCCCAAGTTGCCTAATAGCTTGGGCCACTACATGTGCGCTCGTGGTCGTGATGCGTTCGTGGCCGTTGCATTATCGTCATTCCGGCATTGTCCTCCGACTCTGGCCATACCGTCGTCATACTGTCATCGTCGTCTCACAGTCGTGGTCATTCCGTCTCGTCATCTTGTCGCTTGATCATTTCATATCACCTCAGCAACGACATCCTATTGCCAGCATACCGTCGTCGTCATAACGCCTTCGTAGTTTCATCGAAGTCAACCTTTCTTCGTCATTCAATCGTAATAATACAGTCGTCATTCAATCAGGATTATGCCCCATTTGTCATGTCGTCTTCATGACACATTCGCTAACATGCGTCCGTTCCCAGACTGTCGTGGTCATGCCGTCGGGGTCGGACGAACAAAGTCGGACGACACCAGCTTCGTCGTCCGACTTTGTTCATGTCATCGTCGTCACGCCAACGTCGTCGTACATGTATCATAATGCCGACATAGTTACGCCATTGTCACCAAACGCTCGTCAGCCTCCCTTTGTCCTCACGCCGTTTCACCGTCGTGAGGACAAAGTCACTTCAAGCCCCATTTGTCATGTCGTCTTCATTAGACATTCGCTAACATGCGTCTGTTCCCACACTGTGGTGGTCATGCCGTCTGGATCGTGCCATCGTTGTCACACCAGCTTCGTCGTCCAACATTGTTCATGTCATCGTCGTCACGCCAAGGTCGTCGTACATGTATCATGAGGCAGACATAGTTACGCCATCGTCATCAAACACTCGTCATTATCCCTTTATCCTCACGCCGTTTCAACGTCGTGAGGACAAAGTCACTTCAAGAACACTGTCTGTCGCTACATTGCCCGAATGGTACTCGGAATACCATCAATAGTCATCGGGAGATGAGTTCTGCAGTATTTCTTTTAGGGGCGAAGCTCCTTATAGCGGCACCCGTTCCGTCCCCGTAGTAGTAGTAGTAGTAGTGTGTAACCAGTCTGAGAAAAATGAGAAAAAAATTCCGAAGTTGTGTCCGTAGCGCGGAATCGAACCAAGGACCCCTCGCTTCCGAGCGCGCGGCGTTAGCCCACTACGCCACGAAGCGGACATGGACAAACGCACCACGATGGCTATAAATACCCAACATTAACGAAAGGCCGCGTTTCTAGCGCGTTTCTAACGCGTTTGTGCTAGCGCGTTACGGCCCGTGTAAGAAGCTGGTGTAAGACGCTGTGGCCTCTCCACCTTACCTTCAACGCGTTTCGAACGCGCTGCCCAAAGCGGTGGCAAGTCAAGTTCAAGTCGAGGAGCGTTTATGAATACGGGGGGTATACTCTCTCAGCAGTCATGTGATGGCGTCGGCAAACGCGGTGCACGTTCCGGCATGTGTAAATGGCTGCGTAAGACGCTGTGGCCGCTCCCCCCTTACTAGAGAGTACTGCACGTTTCTAACGCGTTTGTGCTAGCGTCCCCTTAAGCGGGAGATCCGATGATTCCCTCCGGAGCTTCGCCCACTCATTATCATTCACCTCGTGGATCTGCTGTCATTTTTTTAACAGTTAGTAAAGTACCCCTTATCTTCTATAGAGATTAAAATGCGAATTGAAATGACGTCTGCCATTAGTTTGCAAGGTGCTCAATATAAATTGTGAGGACGGCGGCGAAGCCCAAAATATCTGTCATTATTCACGTTCAGGTTCCGCGAAAGATGGACGTCAAGATAGCCACGACGCCGGCATCGGTAGTTGATATTTGGTGCTGGAACCCGGCAACCCGGGAAGCTATGCTTTTAAGGGAGAGAGGCCTGTATATATAGTTTAAGGTAGACTGATGTTGTGTGAGCAACCTTCCCCACCTTTCGGTCATGCGGGAGCAGAGAGTGAAAAGATTGTAAAAAGAATTATTCAGCACTATGCCTGAGTGTTCGTAAAAGGACGCTAAAGAGAAACAGTAAAGTACTTTAGACCGACAAGTTATTCTTTCAAAACGTTTTTTTTTTCTTTTCCGACGATATATTACGTAATCGAAACGAAAATGCAAGCAAAAATTTCATTTTTTTCGCGTCCGTACCCTAACGTCGGTGCGTCTGCGATGACGTCAGGAATTTCAAGGGTCAAAGCCGGATACCAGGAAATCTGTGACCCTTAATTTGATAAGTTTCTTTGCCAAATGCCTTTTAAATTGTGTTTTTATTTCAGTTAAAATACAGCAATTCTGTGCACAAGCATCAAATATGGCATAGAAGGCTATAACTTTGAAATCCTTTTGCTCAAGTAATGTCACATATTCCACTTAGGTTTGTCCAACATGTCGCCAAGGCAGTCTTTTGAGAAAATATTACCTACAATTTCTATGCAATTTTTATAAAGGTCGGAGATAGATATCTGGAAAAGATGTACCTTCATAATTCCTGTCATATGTGAATGCCTTGAGCATTGAGCGGCTTCAATTCTGCGTGCGTACCTTATCTATTATATAAAAAATTATTCAATTTTGAAAATTTGTTCAGGTTAACGCTATGTTTACACAAATACTTGTGTCTGTCATGGCTCGAAGTGCGTTCCGATAAAAGGTAATATTAGTATACTATCTCCACTGCGCTTTCCTCTTCAAGATTTGTATCTCTTCCGGTTTTCTTTCGGTTTGAGAACACGCTTCACCGTTTTCGTCGCGTGGTTTTGAGGAGATGATCACTGTTTGCGTGCACGTTTCTCAAAACCCATGCCCTTTTTAAAGATATAACGAACTTTTTGAGGCACGTCACCCTTACTTTTACTGTGCCCAAACGCTTCTGGAGTATAACGCAACTGCTATGTTTGCCTTATACATAGTCGGGAATACATTCTTCCTTCTTAATGACCATCAATAGGCTACCATCGAAATAGTGTAGATCTTGCGCAAAACGTGGCTGTCGACATTGCATGATCAAAATTAAAGCTTAATAAGCGATACAAGGGAAATATCGCGTTATGGTTAAAAACAATCTTTTTTTTTTGCATGAGTTCGCTATATTTGCGATCGTCAGGTTTACATCGTATACACGTGAAAACTGGTTTAGTAAGTGTAGCTTTAGTTAGTGCTTAGTTATATTACGCATCACTTCCTTGTCGGCGTGGTAAGCCGGAAGGAAAACATCAATATTGCTTTCCTTAGTTTTTTTTTTCGTAGCTCGCTTTGTCATTTAAACCATATACCGCCTGCTGCACAAATGGCGATCAAATATAAACCCAGCAAGAGAACTTATGTACATCTCTCAAGCGAATGGTTTTAACTTTTCATAATAATATTACCGAATTTATTCACAACTACGTGCTGACGCGCGTTCCGAGGGACCATAATAAAGTTTTACCATACCATACCATACGGTGCCTTTGCGTGCTACAGGCTTTTTCTGATCTGATTTATTGCGAGAGATGATCAAAGACAAATTTTGTACACTTGCTCCAGTACTATAGACTTATAGCCACAAACAGCATCGTAAACAGACGAAAGAGCAAGTCTATACTCTGAATAAAAAACATTGCAACATACAGGAACTTATTTAACAACACCGCTGCGCAGAGCTTATGGTGAATCCGCGGTTCGTGCCTACATCTGAGATGATTGAATAATTTTTTGCAAGTGTAGTGGAATTTTTTTTTCTTTTTTTAAGGGAGGGAAAGGTAGCTAGAGGCATCGGTGGGGGCGGGAATCTTACATAGAGAAGCAGGCAGGTAATTTTTCTAAATGCAGCCTGATTAACAAATAAAGGTCACGCAGTGCACAGACAATCGTCAACCTTTCCTAATGAGTGCAAGTTTCTGGCAGTAAAAGTAGCAATTGATATTAATTACGACATCTTAAGGAGCCACTGCGTAGATTGCAATTGAACGGCGCTTTGCCGGCATACATTTCCTATCGCACGCTGCACTACTAAATAAATTCGCTTTTTTGAGGCGCCAACGTACGTTCTTCAAACTACTTGGCTGTGAGTGCAGTTTGTCCGCGTTTAACGATCATGCTCAAGTGTGGTGCCATATTTCTGAGAAAAACGTGTGACCGTAGGCGAAAATACAGACTTCCTGGGCCTTCACGACGAGGCGAAGTTCGTAACCGTCGCTCCTGTAGCAGTAACACAGGATGTGAAGCTGCGTGCAGCAAGCACAAAAATTTTCAAATTGAAGGTATAACTTAAAGCGCCGAGCCGATAGCAGTAGGCGAGTTCGTTTTATGAAATATAAAGGAGGAAGCAGTTGTAACTTCTATTGATCGGACGTAGGCTTGAGATTGGGTAATATCCGATTGTGCGATGAATGGGCGTGCTTGGTTACGGACATGGGTGTTTCAACAACGTTAAGGACTGCCGGACTGCCTTTTTCCTTGCTGTTAAATAGTCCTGGGATTATCAAGGTACTGAGATTTAGCGGATTCGACTTCACACTTCTTATGTGTGAACTTAGACAAGATAAGGTAGATTTCCACCAGGAATGCTGGCACTTGTTTCCGGTAGTATTCGCTCTCAAGGTGCTCTCATGGTGAAAGGTTTGACACATGGGCCACGTGTCGCCCAAGCTCTTGCGAGCATGTAGTGCTGTAGTGAAGACCATGTCGTTGAGTCTTTCCCCGTTGATGATGCGTTGGAGCACGCATTCACGTTATAGAAATCACGCTATTTAGCACTCAACTCTATTAGCGCGGTCAGGGACTCGAAACATTTGTGCATTTATGAGACGATGTAGATGGCAAGATATATAGTGTGTGAAACTCGAGTTTTGCGCCCCGGAAGGCGGCGGTGAATTCTCAGACTACGGGTCCGGAGCTGTGTTCTTACTACTCTTTGCAAACCAAGGTAGTACAGAAGCACAGTAAACTTTGTACAACCGGATGCCACGACCGGATGATTTCTCCTTTTTCTGAACGTTTCTAGACATTGCGAGCTTCTGCAGAACTCATCATCATCTTCACAATCATCATCAGCGTTCATCAGCAGGAGGAAGGCCTCTCCGTGTGATCTCCAATTACCCCTGTGTTGCGCTAGTTGATTCCAACTTGCTCCTGCAAATTTCTTCACTTCAGCACCCCACCTAGTTTTCTGCCGTCCTTGACTGCGCTTCCCTCTCTTGGTATCCATTCTCTAAATCAAATGGCGCACCGGTTATCCATCCTACGCCTTACATGGTCTGCCCAGCTCCAGTTTTTTCCACCTAATGTCAAGCTAGAATATCGGCTATCCCCGTTTGTTCTCTGATGCCCACCGCTCTCTTCCTGTGTCTTAACGTTAGGCCTAAGATTTTTCGTTCCATCACCCTTTGTGCGGTCCTCAACTTGTTCTCAAGCTTCTTTGTTAACCTCCAAGTGTATGCCCCATATGTTAGCACCGGTAGAAATCAATGATTGTACACTTTTCTTTTCAACGATAGTGGTAAGCTCCCAGTCAGGATTTGCCAATGCCTGCCGTATGTACTCCAACCCAATTTTATTGTTCAGTAAATTTCTTTCTCAATTGGCATCATCATTATAGGCCGCCGTAAATCTTCCATCGATGTTACCTGTGGAACAAAAGAGACTAATGAGTGATCTGAGCGTACTGCAGTGATTTACTTCCAACTTTCAGAGATGTATCACTTATCTTTGATGCCGTACCTATGCTCTAAAGCTGCCTCCAAGGGGTAACGTATGGTTCATCAGCGAGGACAGAGGCCGCTTCTACCACGCTGTGACAGCCTCTCCATCACAACAGATAACCTGTGATCGAAAAGCCCTGTTTATGCGATGTGCATACCAACCAGTCTACCCTGACGGATTAGATCCGAGAGAAAAATTATTCGACGTGAATACTGCAGGGTCCACTTCTTTCTTCTTTGTTTACAGCAGATTTCTTTGTTGCCATACAAAAAGTCGAATTCATACACATGTGCATAGCTTACGGACACTGGTAACCAATCTTTTTTTTCTTTTTGGTTGTCGCGCACGGATTGCCACTTGGCATACTAATGTTGTTCAATAGATATATTATTGCATGGCAGCTTCGCACCGAAGCTGCAGGAGTGCGTTCTGTAAATAATTATGCTTGTAGCAAGGACGCATCAAGTTTCGACTGATCGTTCCGCATCAGATCACTTTTGCGAAAAAGTTTGAAATCATGGGGTTTTAAGTGCCAAAACCACGATCTGATTTTGAGGCACGCCGTAGTGAGGGACTACGGAAATTTGAACCACCTGGGGTTCTTTAACGTGCACCTAAATCTAAGTACACGGGTGCTTTCGCTTTTCGCCCCCATCGAAATGCTGCTGCGGTGGCCGGAATTCGATCCCGCGACCTCGTGCTCAGCAGCCCAACACCATAGCCACTGAGCAACCACGGCGGGTGCGAAAAAGGTTTAGCTCTCTTATCTAAATACAACTAAATGGAAAAGAAGCAATTGTGTAACTTGGCATTTAATGCAACGATTTGAATGAAGTTTGTTGCATTTTAGCTAATAAATGCAAGTCTGCATACTGTATGAAGCGGACTTTTATTTAGCTTGTCGATTTTTTATGCAGACTTGTTGAAAGTTGCAAAATTAAATTAAGAACTCAAGTGCAAAGTTTTCAATCTCCTAATTAAGTAATGAATACAGATAACAGAATATTGTAAACTGCCACAGTAACGTATATCCAAAAGCGCACAATTTGATGTAATATACGCAACTATAAAATATACCACTAATTTGCGAGTATAACTTTCCAAAATTTCTCTAATCATTGTAAGAATTTCACCTAATCAGTTATCACATATACGGCATCTAATTTGTATACTTTGTATCGTTTTATCTGATGCAGTTTGGGGAACGGCTATATTTGTTTCTGGTCAAGGGCTACAAATTTTTGCACACTTTGTCCATAATTTTTTTTTACCGACCAATTTTCGTCATTTTTTAAATAACGTATCATGTGAGTAAAAAACGTACTGCTTTCTGCAGTTGCTGTAATGTCGCTTTTCTATTACTTTTCTGTCGGAAATGTTACATTCTTTTTTATCGACACAGCCGTTGCCTTAGAAGAACACTACGGCGTTTTACTTATACTTAAATATTTAAATTGTAGTTGGCCAATAACTAAAGCTTCCTCTCAAGCCCTGTCGCTCATGTCGTATTTGTACCTGAACGCAGCCACACCCGAAAATGAGCATATGCGGCAGCCGCGACGGCACAGCGCTAATATTCGCATGTGTGTCCCAAGAGAGAATAGGTTTTTGGGCTACAATGATGGCGTTGGTGTAAAAAGGAACGGAAGTAATTCTAGTGGAAATATACCTTCCACCATCCACAGTTCAGCAATGTTTCTCCTCAACAACTTTGTCACATTTCTACTGATCGGTGCAGACTGATTTACTGCGCATAACTTTATTTTAGTTGTTGAAAGTGAGCAATACAAGTCGTCCGAATGCATGCAGTCCGAATTAGTGGCGTAATTAGTGATATTTTGTGGCTTGTCAGCTTTCTGCCTCTCGATAATTTCCGACGGATGCTAAGTTTGAGACGAATGAGTGTAATTGCAACCTTTTGCTCGGTGACCATTCGCGCACGATACTTGGGACAACAGCCTCATATTCACCTGGCCGACTGTAAAGCTCAATTTCCTTGAATAAAAATACAATGAGTCATGCAAAAAGAAAGCTAATTCATAGTGCATTTGAGACAATTTTCATTATTCCTCTGGAAATACTGAAATACAATAATGTGCAGTAAATCACTATATACCAATTTGTTTAAATGCGACACAGTTATTTGCGAAAGATATCGCTGATCCCTAGCAGTAGAGGTTCGGCGAAAAAGTGAATTTCCGAGTCAAGTATTAGACGGATTGCAATCCGTGTCTTAAATTAGTCATTTTACTGCCTGAAATGCTTTTTATTGCTGTACTCATGATTATCTTCTCCCTTTTTGATGCTTGGCATTATAAAAGGAGGTATTGGTAAACAAATGAGGCGCCGGCTATTCAAGCTATTGGAGCAAGGGTATACTGTTACCCATAAGATATTGTACACTTTTCCCATAGTTTTGCAGAATGAGTGGAAGAATATAGCTATTGCAGACAAGATGTTGTGGTCACACAGGGCTCAGAAAAACGAAGACCCGACACACAATTATACGTAACGAAATACACGCAAGTAATTACTTTTATTCTATCCCATTTTGTGGCAATTTTGGAATTTAACGGTCACATTTTTACTTGGTAACGCTTCCTGTAATTCGATTATGCTTTTTCAGTCAGCGATTACGTGTAATTTGTTACGTGGTTCGCGAGAGGAGCTGTGAGAGATGACGCAATTTCGGCAACTTGAATTTGGCGGGACCTATAGTAGAAATCCCGATATCGTGTCACGCAGCCGCCAGTTCAGACCTGGCGAACCCGGGAGCTCAGTATTTGTTTCCTCCTGTTAACGCTCCGCTAGATGTTGGCGAACGAATTAAACCGGTAATGGTTCAACTCGATAGTGACGGCCACTTAGGAAGTGCATGCCAGCATATCACCTAAGGACACTTCTCGCAGATTTTTATTGGTCCAACCGGGAGCGCCTCCTTAAACTCCCAGCAACCATAAAGTGCTGCGCTTCACATAGGACCGAGATGCTGAGCAACAACAATCTTGTGCGCAAGCTGTCCGTACATTACAACACTGTCACTAGACAGCATGCACATGAAGCGAGTTTTCAGTCTCGCTGGTAATGACCTCACGACAAAAACAAATGAATATGACAGATGAAAGTTTTCAAAAGCTATTTTTAGTAAAAATGAGCAGTGTTTGAGGGGCTGCTCAGGATACACTAAACATATCAGGCGAGCTCGGTTCTGGTTACGTTATCTGAGAAACGTTATAAAAAGTTTGGAGGAAAGTAAAGTAGAAGAAATGGAGTGCCTCTGAGTTATTCCTCAATAGTTTCACGGGGCAGTAACTGGTAACTATAACCAATTACATTTTTGGGTGAAGTGTTTGTAATTGTAATCGGTTACTTTCTTTCTGTAACATGTACAAGGCTCTACGTACTCTAGGTACGTAGACTCTAAGCGTACAAGGCAAGCACTCTAAACCAACAATGGGAACAAAATATTATCACAAAACATGCTCAGCTACAGTATCTGTAAAGAAGACTCTTACAAACAAGATGCTTTTGAACTCTCTTAATAACGCTCGACTATAACAGTCTTTCGAAATTGTGGTTGCACCACTGCACTGAGAGAATTCTTAACATTAACGTTGCTTTCAAATCAGGGGCTCTGAACAAACTTATTTCCTAGCCGAAGGGTAAGAAATAGAACGGCACATTCAGCATTATGCCAGGTCCTCATAAATTACATTCCAGACAAATTGCCTTCATTGTTGCGAAAAGAGAATAAAGACAGGTCAACGGAAGCCCGAAGGACTCGCATTACTTAACTAACCCACGACGCTCAATTCTGCCGTTGCTTGCAGCGTTCCGCGTTTGCCCCATTAATCAGAAGCAGTGATACCGTGCCCTCTCCACAGCAGCAACACTGAAATCCGCAGGCAGCCAATCAAGCAGGAAAGACCACAGGCACGTGGTCTATGCCACTGTCCCTTTCATTATTTTTGGAAGCAATTTGTCTCCTGTCTTTTTACTTTTCTTCTTGCTTGATTTCCTGCATTTTTGTTCTCTCAGCACAACACACAGTCAATACAAGACGCCAGAACAAGCCAAGAAAACTCCTTCGCTTCACCGTATAGAGACCCCAGCTGTTCATGCACCCAGCCGGTATTGATTATGATGGTTTCTCATGGCTCGCACGTGCGATCAACAGCAGGTATCACTCCTTCCACTTCCATTTCAACCCCCTGTCTGACCGTAAGGCACTAGTCGATACCACTGCAACAAGAGAGATTCCCCCAGGGTGCTTCCTTGGTCTCGGCGACTGCGTTTATTAACTGTCCCAGAAGCGCGTTAAAAGCAGAAGTGCTTGTCACCTTCCTTCATATTCTCCCTGGCAACCTTAATGAAACTGGGCACCGGGAGTGGATTATGTAGACGGTTATAGTAAAATTGAGAAAGAGTAGCGATGTTATTCCTAGCGCAGTTTGCACATTGTGATACTGCCCCAATTGTACACGAACGAGAGTTTTTTAAGCTATGTAGAGGCATCGGGAATCGCTTGAGACAGTTGGTTAGCAACTAAGCTATTAGTAAAGAGGACACAACGGCATTTATTGGTGTTATTTGATATATTTGTTAGCTTGCTTTACAGAATCTCGACGTGTAGGCAGCGGATGCCGATAGATGTAAAGAACCCCCGATCGCCGCCTCTTAGGTTCGTTTTCCCGGCCGCGCCTGGCATAAAGCTACCCGTGACAGAGGATGGAAACTGCGCGCGTTATTACTACAGAAAGTCGCACAATCTGCCACTGTGCAGTGCAATGAAGCCAACGCTCTCTCCTTATTTCCAAAAATATTTTGCGTGTATCTTGCAAATGAAGTGTCTTTAGGGATATAACTGGTTGTTTCAAGATACGTAGAATTATTTTGGCAAATAAAACAAAATCGGCATATTTGTATTATTTTTGGCCAGAAATCTCGGTAAGGAAAGGCCTAATAAACTAATAAGGTATTATGATAGCTAACCGAACCTACCAGCTACTATAACGACTATGCAAACTAACTAATCATACTAAATAACGAAATAAATTCCATGGCTAAAAACTAACTGCGCTAACTAAAGCTCAATGGCCTCGCCATCACGCCATTCTGGGCAATGGTGGATGCACAGGATAAGACGAAAAGCTGTGTTTCGGACTCATGCTGCCTTAGGATACTTTACCGGTTTGATTGCAGTGACAAATGAATTAATTTCAAAATTTCGCACGCCATTTAATGAAACCGTTTTGAAAACTATTGCAATGTAATGTCTAAAACCATTTCTTTCTCTTTTTTTCTGTGAATTTGGACAATACGACGATGGCCAATGGCCAATTTTGCTTTGCTCAATATGCCATTGGGCATACTTCAGATTGAAATGCAATTACAAAAGAAAAAATTTCATATTTTCTGGTACTATTATTTTTATGACCTGTTCGAGCTACTTGTGAGCAAGGACAACAATGTTAAAAGCCAAATTGTTTACTATAAGAGGAATGCGAATGTGACATACCGATATTAGTCCTTGTTTTCACTTTTCATCTCCTTCTAGGTTTTTTTTTTTTTACACACCGTTGCCTACCCCAAACGTGCCTATTACTCCACACATTTCTAATATTCCCCTACATCCCGTCCAAATTTCAGAACGGTGGCTCGAATGGTAGGCCAAAAGCCACGGAGGGTCACAATATGTCTAACCCAGAATTGACACAAGTAACGGCTACGAAAACAGACTTATTTTTCGTTTCTTTCATCCGTCTTGAAGAGTACGTTGAATTACCAGCAGACTTACGTAATTCGAGCCCAAAGTAGCGCCTAGAAGGCCCATCCATTTCCGCTTGTTTCTATACCTTAGTACAAATGAAGCTCCATGACATTTCCCCAAGAGCTAGCAAGGCTCTTGAGGAACCCTGGCATGAAGTTAATCTGGCTTCTAGAATGAGCCTTCAGGCCGACTCTACCTCATGAAAAATGAGGCGAGTGCACGAAGTTCTATTGAAAACATGCAACCACGAAGTACAAAACGCGTGTTTGTAATGGAAGAGCATATTCCGTGAATAAAATGTACGAATGAAGGCGACGGTGTGTCAGTCTTAACATAGGCTAACCAAGAAAACTGACGACCTAGTCTGCGTCCGCAAATGTAATCACCCAAGAAAGAGTTAACGCAGAACTTCTGATTACTCTGCCTTGCAGTAGAATAGACATTTCTTTTTTTTTCTGGTTAACTAAAAACCAGATGTACGTGCTTTCTCCTTACGCAAGACATTACTGCTCCATAATCCAGCTGTTCTGTTCCCCTGGGGACAGTGCGTGCCGCGATGTGGGCTTGTAGCTTCTGTCACCGGTGGCCTCTTCCTGAGAAGTTTCATTTCGAGATCACAATATTGTCACGTTCTAGGAGAACAGGCGACCGCGTTCAGTGAGTTTCTGACCACCAGCTGATCAATGATGATGATGATGATGATAAGGCCTCAATCAATGGCACAACCCACTGTGGGCGATAGGCCACGAACCGGGTGGTATTACGATCAAAATTTAAAATAAATTAGTTTAGAAATAAATAAGTAATAAAAATTAAAGGAAAAGAAATAATTGACGATGGGTAACGAACCGATGATAAAAGAATTAGGTTGTCTATACTAAGTTAGTCAACCTTGCCTAGATAGAAGTAGTAGAATTTATTAATTAATTAATTAAAGTAAAGGACAGATGTAAATTTTGAATAATAATATTAATATATAATAGTGAATTTTGACATTACTTTTTGAATTTGCTAAATCTATAATTTATTGAAGAATAAGAAACTCGATCATGGAAAGATGGGCAAATATTAATAAGGCAATCTTTTTGTGCCACAAAGAAAATTATAAGTTGCTCGGCAAACATTCCCGTGGCTATATCCTAACACCGTGGCTCCGAGTGAGAGTATAACTGAACGGCTTAAAGGCAGTCCTAGATTGCGAAGTGGGATTTCCAAACATCGTTGTCGATGATTAGAAAAGCGCCGACACGATAATAAAAAGTGATTGATGGCTTATGGTTCATTGCAGAGGTAGCATAATGGGGATACCGCCAGACCACATCTGTGCAAGTAAAAATTTAGCCTGTGGAATACGGCAACGCAGCCTTGTAAATGTTACTTCGAATTGCCGGTTAGGACACCACTGTCGGTTTCAAGAATAATTTAAATGTACAAAATCTCTAGATTTTGCTAATGCGAGGTTTTTCTTGTCTTCGGTCAACGAAAACTAGCCTATATCTGGCTGCAGTGATATGCGCAGTTGCCGGCAGCACAAATATTGCTGGACGCTAAAGAATCAGCTGTTTCATTAAGCTGGATGTCTCGGTGGCCTGGTAGCCATACTAAATGAACTAACGTTAAGTGGGGTGGAGCTAATGTGTAAAGCATATTCAAAGATCTCGAATTTGTAGACGCGTTAAGCACGCTGCATACGGAAAGGAAATCTGTGTCGATAACAACTTTTGGGACATTTAGCGGTAACTTTCGTAATGCAAGAACTATTGCCAGAAGTTCGGCCTGAAAACTTATGTGTAATCTGGTAGGCGAAGTGAAAAAGACCAATCGAGGGATGGTGAGTAAATTACCAAGCCTGCCTTCTCTTCACACGAGGAAGCATCAGTCGCTATTACATTTATTGGAAAATAGGCCAAATAGTCTTGCAAAAGGGCATTCAAATATGTTGTTGGCAGCAGTTTTTGTGTTATTGAGGAAAATGTCTGCAAATTCTATTTTAAGGGACAATGTGAACCTATCAAACGGAATGATTTCCGTAATGCGAACATTTAAAGGTGCTAATTGTGCCTGCACAAATACAACCTGTGGGGTATGTAACCGTGGCCACGTGTTCTCAAAAAATAAATTTGGTTCTCTAATAAATATACATTCTGTACGTCTGAGAGGCGATTCAAATGTCCTTAAGTACATTTGAACCGTAAGCATGCGGAATCTCGTGTGAAGAGAAGGTAATCTGGCTTCCTGGTATAACACGTCATTAGCAACGAATTTAGGAAGACCTAAACATAATCGAAGAGCTTCTCTTTTTAAAAGAAGAAGTGGTCTTATTTTATATTTTGCACTTCTGGAAAACAAAAGACAGCCAAATTCTAGAATCGGTTGTTCGTACATACGGTAGACCATAATTACGTGTCACTTCGCATACCCGAATGCCGGTTACTGATTCAACGTAATAAACCTACAGCTCTGGTCCCTTTCGTTGCAATATTTTGTATGTAAGAACGCCAGTAAAGTTTTTCATCATATGCGATACTCAGGTACTTAGGCGACTCTACCTGTGGGATGGTTCTCTGATCATATACTAATGGTAAATGTATCAGCCCGGAAAGCGGAAAGACAAGGACTGCACTTTTGTTTACGTTTAGTGACAGGTGAAGGGTGTGAATCCACTTCTCTAGAATACATAGGTACGTATGCAAGGACATGTAAAGGAAATTTATTTCTCTTGCTGTCACGAAAAATGCGATGTAATCTGCACAAACATAAGACGAACTTCCCGGCACAGTGGAATTGAACTCATCAAAAGGTTAAATAGTACAGGAGACAGAACAGCCCCCTGGGGCACCCTTCTTGTCTGATCGAACTTTGTTGAAGAAAAACCGTTTTGAAAACAATAAAATTTTCTGTTTCTTAGAAATGCAACAATCCATGTCGGTATATATATCGGAAAATTGTAGGACTGTAATCTGTCCAGTAGTAGTGGGTACTCGACACTGTCATAAGCTTTCCCCACGTCAAGAGTCACTAAAGCACTCAATTCTTTTCTATTCCGAGCAAGTTGGATACGGCTTTCCAAGTCTACATGCGCACACCAAATAGAGAGACCAGGTAGGAAACCTATTTGACTTGGGCTACCAAATGTTTAGATATATTATCCATCATGCGATCATATAGAACTCTTTCAATAAGTTTTACCATATTTGACATAAAAGAAATAGGCCGAATATTGTCAAGATTGTAGCCAGCTCCTAGTTTTTTAAGTAGGAGAATTATTTTGGCTGTCCTCCATTCTTGAGGAATCCAAGCATTTTTTAGAGAATAATTTACTGTGTTCAGAAGTTCCTCAGCATACATTGCATACAAAATATTTAGCATGGCATTGGAAATGCCATCAGGACCTGGGGCTGAGGCAGGCCAAGATCTGACGATATTGGAAAGCTCTGGCACTGTGACTTCCACAAAGTCCTACGTGATGGGAGGTCTTAATGGCCCATTTGGCAAACATGATGTTAAGCGTTGTGCTAAGCCCTTCCCTATTGATTCTAATGAAGCAGATATCTCGCGTGGTGAAAGAATTACCGACGCAATATTCGCTGGTGTTGGTATGAACTTTCTATACCGAAGGAATCTGAACAGAGCTTTTTTGTTGTTCGGCTTAGAGAGGTATGCATGATGCTTTTTCATCATATTCGTCTTTGGCATGGGATACTGTTCCCTTGAATCTGGCCAGCTGATCAAACGGAAAACTCAACCGAAAACTCAAATGGAAAACGAAAACGAACGTGTAAGTACGCGCACGAAGACATGCACACACAAACACTTGCTAACGCGCAGTCATAGAACGCACGGTAATGTCACGGAAGCAGTGATTGTCTACGACAAAAAATAAATGAAACAAAAAGAATGGCATGGTCCAAAGCTAGGTTGGTTATGCAGTGCGGTATGGTTTCAGCCGCACAACATGCGCAATCTCGGGTAGTGTCTTTCGAAGTCGTGTTGATTGGCTGCCGTCAGGAAGAACCTCGTAATTGACGTCACTCATTCGCCGCAGCATTTTGTAAGGTCCGTAGTACCGGCTCAGAAGTTTCTCGAATAGGCCTTTGCAGCGAACAGGAACGCGATCTCCTGGTTGGTACTCGACTTGTCGATGCACTGTTGTTGTTTCTTTGGCTTGCTTCCTCGGCGCACTGCACGAAGAGCTCGGCGTCTTGGTCAAGATCATCAAAGCTGTCGCATGGAAGCATTGCTTCAAGCATGGTCTGGACTTCACGTCCGTAAACGAGGTAGAATGGCGTGAAGCGTGTGGTCTCTTGCGTCACGGTGATGTACGCAAACCTTACGTACGGAAGTACTTCATCCCACGTTTTGTGTTGTACATCTACGTACATAGACAGCATGTCAGTCATCGTTATGTCCAGCTTTTCCGTCAGACCATTTGTCTGCGGTTGATAGGCAGTCGTCTTTCGATGTGCCGGGTAACTTAATAAGAAAACGTCTTCAATGAACCGTGCCGTAAATGCCGTTCCTCGGTCGGTAATGACGCACGAAGGGGCGCCATGACGCAATACAATGATGTGTACAAAAAATTGCGGAACCTCGGAAGCAGTGCCTGGAGGCAGAGCATTTGCTTCAGCGTAGCACGTTAAATAATTTGTGGCGATGATTATCCACTTGTTTCACGCAGATTACCGAGGAAATGGGCACAAGAGATCCTTGCCGACTTGGTTATATGGTCTTCGAGGTGTGTTAATGGGTTTCAGTAATCCCTCAGGCTTCACAGCTGGCGACTTCCGGCGCTGGCACTCATGACAGGCTTGGACATACCGTTTAACACAAGTGTCGAGTTTCGGCCAATAGTACGATTTTCGCACTCTAGCAAGGGTTCTGATGTAGCCTAGGTGGCCATACAAAGGCTCGTCATGGCAGGCGAACAGAATTTCGTCACGAAGCTCTGCTGGCGCAACCAAAAGGTAGGTTTTGTTGCTGGCAGCAGAGTTCTTATACAGTACGCCCTGTCATAAACAAAAGGACGATAGTCTGCGAGCTATTTGTCAGGGCAAAGTGGCGTTGCAGCCTTCCAGATGTTCGATAATAGGCCGTAATTCCTCATCTGCGCGCTGCAGTTGAGACAAATCTGTCACACTTACGGCCCCGAGGAAAGCGCTGTCTTCCTCAATGACGTTGTCAGGAGATTCGACAGGTGCGCGCGACAACGTGTCGGCGTCTTCGTGCGTGCGCCCGGACTTGTATGCGATGGTGACATCGTATTCCTGCAGGCGTAGGCTCCACCATGCCAGCCGTCCAGAAGAATCCCTTAAATTTCCGAGCCAACACAACGAGTGGTGACCTGTCACGACCTTAAATGGGTGGCCGCAAAGGTAAGCCGAAACTTTGCAAGAGTCCATACGACTGCCAGGCATTCTTTCACCGTAGTGGTGTAGTTCAACTCTGGGCGCGATAGAGTGCGACTTACGAAAGCGATAACTCTTTCAACTCCGTCCTGCCGTTGTACGAGTACCGCACCCAGACCAATGTTGCTGGCGTCTGTATGAATTTCAGTCTCGACCTGTTCGGCAAAGTGTCCAAGAACAGGCGGTGAAGCCAGGCGGTGTCGGAGCTCGGAGAAAGCTGCTTCTTGTTCAGCGCTCCAAATGAAAGGCATATCGTCTCTTGTGAGATGAGTAAGTGGTTCAGCAATCTTTAAAAAATTACTGATAAGGCACCGACGGTACGCGCAGAGACCCAGGAAGCGTCGGGCACTTTTCTTATTGGAAGGGCTTGGAAAAGCAGCCACAGCGGCAGTTTTGTCGAGATCGGGACGGAAGCCTTCCGTGCTGACGACATGACCGAGAAACTTCAGCTCTTGGTAGCCGAAGTGGCATTTCTGAGAAGGCTTTAGTGTAAGGTTAGCCGATCGGATTGCCTCGAGTACCTGCCGTAGTCGGATAAGATGTTCCGAAAAACGGGATGAAAAAACAACCACATCATCTAGGTTGATGAGGCAGCTTTGCCACTTCAGGTCGGGTGGCACAGTGTCCACGATCTGTTGGAAAGTTGCTGGAGCAGAGCAGAGACCGAACGGAAGCACCCAGAACTCGTAAAAACCGTCCGGAGTGACAAAAACAGTTTTTTCACGGTCCCGCTTGTCGACCTCAGTCTGCCAATAGCCGCTTTTTAAATCAATGGATGAAAGGAGGAGGAGGAGAGAAGGAGAAGGCAGGGATGTTAACCAGAAATGCGTCTGGTTGGCTACCCTACTCTGGGGGACGGGAAAGAGGGAATAGAAAGATGAGATAGAGAGAGGAGGGGGGGGAGGAAGGACACGGTGAGTTCGCGCACGCACGCGGAGGGCCTGAGCAATTCAAAGGCGTTCACATAGGCCAGTCGTCCTCAAGTAAGACAACAGTGCCTTCACAGCTTTGTGGGCTGACGAGCGATGGGGACGGTGTTCAAGGAGCACCTGCACAGACAACGGTCGATCGTCAAGTCGTCGCAATGCGTTCGATAAAGTTTGTCTTTCCGACTGAAATCGAACGCAGTGACACAATACATGTTCTATGTTCTCTTCGCTGCCGCAGTCGTCGCACGTGGCACTTTCGGTCATTCCAATCAAAGCACAGTACGCCTTCGTGAAAGCCACTCCCAACCACAGCCGGTATAGAAGCGATGCCTCGCGTCGGTGAATCCCGGGTGGAGGTCGGAGTTGGAGCGAAGGGTTCAATTCGTGTAGCCTCGTGCGCCTTATGTTTGGGGTGTTCCACTCTGATAGAGAGAGCTTGCGTGCCAGGTGACGAAGCTGCCTTCCAGCGTCTGTCCTGGAAAGAGGAATGGGAAAGTACTCAGCTCGTCGTAACCGGCCCAGAGAGTCATCGATGCGTGGCAGCAGGTAAACGTCTTTCTTTTTGACGTTGTTGAGCTTTCGGTAATCAACACAAAAGGGAAGCGTGCCGTACCTCTTCTTCATGAGTACGACCGGTGAGGACCACGGACTGCTTGAAGGCTGGATAACGCGATCATCAATCATTTCCTTTACTTGTGCTTTGATTGCCTCGCGTTCTTTCTGCTAGACACGATACGGCTGCTGGTGGATAGGACACGCATCGTCGTAGGTGATTATTCTGTGTTGCGCGATTGGCGTTTGACTAACTTAAGACGAACACACAAAGCACATTTTGAATTTCGATAATAGTTGCCGCAGTGCCTTCTTTTTCTTCGCCTGCAGCAGCTCGTTATTGATGTCAATGCCTGTCAGCAAGGCTTCATCGGTCTCGGTTTCTTCAGAAGCGAAGCACTCAATGACGTCCTCCAAGGCTTCAGCGTAGGCAATGGCACTGCCGCGAAAAAGGTGTCGATGCTGATTGGTAAAATTTGTGAGCAATATTTCAGACCGGCCATGTAGGAAGGCCAACGATGCCTCGTGCAGCGCAAATTCCTAGGTTCAGCATAAGGCAAACATTGCCTTCTACTAGGACTCAGAGATATCACCTGAACCATAACGCTGGAACGGGGAGGTATCGTCACGCTGTCGTCGGAAACGTGATGACTGGCTCTATGGCTGCAGGCATCATCTTGTGTAGTAGCGTTCCTCGCAGAGAAAGTGATGTAACGCTTCCTGAGGTCGATGATGGCACCATATTCCCGGAGAAAATCCATTCCAAGTGTTAAATAATGGGAACATTCACTCAAGACAATGCAGCTAGGGAGAAACGGGCGATTTCGGATTCCTATGCTAGCAGTGCTCTCGCGAAGCGGTGTGATAACGTGTCCGCCAGCTGTACGAACTTGCGTCCCTGTCCAAGGCATAATAACTTTCTTGAGAAGGCTCGCAAATTTTCCGCTAATAATCGAGTAATCAGCACCAGTGTCCACTAGCGCACTGACATTTGTCCCGTCGACGAGTACACGTATGTTAATCGCGAACTCGTCTGCAGGCTGAGGTACAGGCGTCGGCGGAATCTCCGTCGGGTTGAGGTAGCGTCGATTGGAGGTCTTCAGCACGCCGCGTACCAGCGGCCTCACCTCGAAAGGTCGCGGAAGTCAGTTTTCCAGGCTAGGGCTCGGCGACCACTCTTGCGTCATCCGTCGATGTACCTTCACGACTTGGATAGGATCGCCGCGGTGACGGCGATCGCGACTGGCGTCTTGGTGACTGTGGCTCATGCTGCTGGGCGATGAACGCTTCAATTTCGAGTGGCCTCTCTGTCCGAACCGGGGTCGAGGTGAATTGGCAGCGCAACCCTGCAGTCCAAGTTGGCACAAGTGGCACTCTCGGTGTACGCGACCCGCCTCACCACAATGATAACAAAGCGGTTGTAGGTCGGGCGTGCGTGAAATGCCCAATTTACGTGTGACAGGGTGGTTGTCGGGAAAGTAAGGAACTGCCTGTGTTTAGTGGATCGAAACGTAGTTGATTACGGGACCTATCCGCGCTGGTGCAGGGATGGAGCAACTCAATGTGTCTCCATATGTCACACAATGGAAATCGCTTGCTGTGGGTGGGGGTGTTTCCGATGTACGGAAGCTGAGCCTCAACGCGTAAGCGTAGGTTGTGCCCCGAAGTTCACTCACCTGGGGTGTCCTTTCGGGGCGAGGTTCAGGTACGCCGACTGCATGCTGCACTTCGCCATTAAAGGGAAACTGAGACTTCCACCCAAATGTAGCAATTTGCTACAATGGAAACCCAACCGGGTTCCTCGAAAGAAAGCCTCGCAGTTGAAGAAAAATTCGTCCTGGTCCGGGACTCGAACCCGGGACCACCGCCTTTCCGGGCCGCTCTACCATCTGAGCTAACCAGGCGGCTAGCAGATGGCAGGGCGAAGTCGAATTTGTCGACAACTCGAAGCAAAGGAAAGTGTTTGATGTAATAGTTCAGCGGAAATCCGCTAGGTGGAGATAAGTAATTAAAGGGAAACTGAGACTTCCACCCAAATGTAGCAATTTGCTACAATGGAAACCCAACCGGGTTCCTCGAAAGAAAGCCTCGCAGTTGAAGAAAAATTCGTCCTGGTCCGGGACTTGAACCCGGGACCACTAAAGGGCGCCCAGCATCGGTCAACCCAGCCGACCAGCGACGCGAAGCCCCCCCCCCCCCCCCACCCCACCCCCACCACCTATTTTGTCTGTCTAGAACAGGTGCCCTGCCCAGTGTCTCTGCACCTTACGCTCTCTCCCCCTTCCTCTCCTTTGTTACGACGGACCTTTTAAAAGCGGTACACCACCACGTCCGAAGAATACCCCCTGAAGAAGGAGCCGAATTGGTTCCGAAACGTCGGGCTAGTAAATTTACTTATTTGGTTGGAGTCAATCTCTAAGTCTGCTAGCCGCCTGGTTAGCTCAGATGGTAGAGCGGCTACCCCGGAAAGGCGGTGGTCCCGGGATTCGAGTCCCGGACCAGGAGGAATTTTTCTTCAACTGCGAGGCTTTCTTTCGAGGAACCCGGTTGGGTTTCCATTGTAGCAAATTGCTACATTTGGGTGGAAGTCTCAGTGTCCCTTTAATTACTTATCTCCACCTAGCAGATTTCCGCTGAACTATTACATCATGCACTTCGCCATGCACGACGTCGGCGATGTATTTGATCGTAGGCTGCCGCGTCCGGTGCAGCTGTTGCAGCTCGTCGTGGACTACCGATCATATTAGCTCACGGAGCACTTCAGTGTCAGCCGCGAAAGCTCCCAGACCGACGGTTGTCGAAGCAGCATTTACTTGCCGGTCATACTGGTTTCACTGCTGCTGCAGCGCCCTTTCCATAGCAACGGCTTCTGTGAGGAATTCGGTGACCGTCCTCGGCGGGTTACGAACAAGCCCACCGAAAAGCTGTTCTTTGACACCTCGTATCAAATGACGGAGCTTCTTGTCTTCCGGCATGCTAGGGTCGGCCAGTGTTGCCAGGTTTGGCTATATGTTGCCAAATTGGGCTACAGGAAACAAATTTTGGCGTTGACTTGGGCTAGTTGGCTATGTGGCTATATTTGGGCTACTGAAAATTTGCGAGCTGGCTTTGTTTGGGCTATAAGTGGCGCCCTAATCCACGCTCTAGAGTAGAAGCAAATCGAGTAAAAGCAAATCTCTAAGGACATCTTTTAGCTGGCTGAGCCGGCAGGCACGGCTGTGCGTGTGAGGGTGCTCGAAATCCCCCACCCCCCTCCCCATTTCTCTCGGCACTTGTGCGAGCCGGTGGCTTCGATCTTTGATGCACTTAAAGTTACACCGTACTAACATTCGCGCCAGTAACTTTGTCTCATCTTCGTATTATCGGTTTCAGTCATCAGGCACCTGATACCCGGGCATCGGGATGAGCCTGGGAGTAGAGGGTGTTACAGAACACTGTACTAACGTGGATATATGCTCAGAAAGGGAGAGCAGTAAAATAGGGTCGTAATAAAAGAAGAGAAGCACGGGTATATGACATGCTCCAGTGTGTTCATGACCATGGCTTCTGGGCGAAGTATCGCGCTGGGCACTGCTTTCGACCTGCTCCATGGTTCTCATGGTAAGGTTTACAGCCATCGCGCTGCTCGTTGGTGGACGCGCCGTCTTGTGTGAGAGGCGGGAAAAAATATCTGCGCACTTGTGTCCAACGAGAAGCATTATAAGGAAGCAGAGGCATGCACCACTCTACCTGAATGATATTGAAAAATTCTCATAAGATCGGTCCAGACGATGAGAACACAAACCGATACCACTAGAGGAGAGTCGAACCATGGAGTAGTGGGCCAAGTATGCGAGGAAGTATAAAAAGGAATGGGAGCAGCACCCAGAGCTTAAAGGTAGGTCCTAGTGCTTTTACGTACAGATCGTTTGCCAGTAACGTCACAGATGCAGGTACTCATTGTGCTAATATTGAAACATGTTTGCCACGATAACATCACTGCACCACGTCACACGAACATCACCCACCGTGTTAGCTTAGCTTATGAGGTAGTCGCGCTGCTGGCTCCAGGAAGCGGGTCCGACTACCGACCACGGCGGGCAGATTTCGATGGAGGCGAAATGCAGGAACACCCGGGAACATAGATTGAGGTGCACGTTAGGAACTCCAGGTGGTCAAAATTAATCCGGAGTCACTGCGGCATTGCTTATAATCATATCGTGGTTTTGGCACGCAATATCCCAACAATTATTATTAGCACATGAACATGGTTTCCTTTTTTGACAGTAACCGTTTTTCGCAGGATTACCACCTTCTATCAATTTGTCGTTTACCTCTGATCTTTGAGCGCCGTCGCGGCTTTTACCATTTCGAGCGAGTTACGTTGGGGACGCGCTCGTCGCCTAAAACGACTGCACGCTTTCTACACTGATGTGTCGTATTGCGCAGTAATCTTTTAAAGCTTCGCTAACATCGATTCAGACAGTAATTGGCATCTGTCGTCTCTCACTTTTTAATGCATGTGCTTGGGGTGCTAGAGATCTAAGATGGCGGCCAGATTGGTGTAAATGTAAACTATATAGAGCGCTTCCCAGCTAACCCGAGCCAAGCTGATTGAGAAAAAAAAGAGAAAACAAGATAGGACGATGGGACAAAGTGTGTTTTGCGTAAAGTTCTGAATATTTCGGCTGCTATTTCATACCTAATTCGAGAAGATGATATCACTAATTACTTGCCCAATTGGCTAAGATCTCGTGTCAAGTTGTGGATCACATTCCATATCATCATGCCCAATTGCTTCGATTTCGCTACGCCTTTCTTTTTTTTTCGCCTTCTGCAGCGATTTACTGGTGCTTGAGAGTTTCCGGGGCCAACCAATAAGTGCTCTGCGTGCAAGCACTGTGGCGCTGTTGTTTATGCCAAGGATCAACCGCCCGGGACATTTTTTATGACGGGTTGTGTAAAAAAGGATTGCCATAGTCGAATCTGAAAATAAATGTATGTAGAAATAAAACTGCAAATAAAAATGTCTATACTTGGCTACAATTTTCTTCGCTCTTTTTTATGTCTGGCTACATTTGGGCTACAATTTCTTTAGCTTTGGGCTACGCCACCTCGCCTGACCTGGCAACACTGGGGTCGGCTCGGCTGAAGAGACGTGTCATTTCTTCAACTTACTTAAGAACACTTTGATTTGGCTTCTGAGCGCGCGATTGGAGGGCCCGTTCTGCTCGCTCTCAGCGATTCGGGCTCCAGTAGGTGTCCAAGAGTCGCCGACGTAACTCACGCCATGACGTCAGGGCCTCTTCGCGCTTGTGGAACCAGGTGTGAGCGCCATCCTCGAGCCTAAAATAAACATTCCTTAATTTCACTCCGTCATCCCACTCGTTGAAAGCTGATACTCGCTCAAAGTCGTCCGGCTACTTTTCCACGCCTTCATAAAGGTCGCCGTGGAATGAACTTGGCACACGCGGGTTGTGCAGCGTGTAGTGAGTCGGTACTGTCGCCATCATACCTTCTGCCGTGGCCATTGTGCTCCCAGATGACGGTACAGTCTCCGGGGCCTGTTCTCCATTTCTCCGGCTGGCACGGTGCAATGCTGTAAGCCCCGGTATGGAACTGATGTTCTTGCTGCTGGAGGGATCTGTTGCATAGATCGATGCTACCCCACACCTCCCTCAGAAATGTCACATTCTAGGAGAACAGGCGACCTGAAGCGTTGAGTCGGAGTCTCTAACCGCCAGCTGATCAAACAAAAAACTCAAGCCCCCGTGCGTGGATGGGAGGGTCGTCATCTGGTTCTTCACTGGCGCCTGTCAAAGCACGTGCCGGCGCATGGTGCGTGGACTGGCGCGCAATATGCAGATAATCCTTCGTTTTCGGTTGTTTTATATATTTTATTCAATGAGGGCCGAGGGGGGCTAAAACTGGGCGTTATTTGTAAAAGAAGAGCCACGTAGAAAATGTCTTTTTTGGCTGATAGCCTAGAGTTCACGATTTTTCAATTTACTTTCACAATTAACACCGGCAAGTGTCTCTTCTTGGGCAAAAAAACTTATTTGAAAAAGCTAAATCGTTCACAGGATCATAAACCGAATACAGCTGCCCAAAAGTCATGTGACTAACTTATTTATGCAAACCCACGTCGACATGCATTATTGGCACTTTTTTGAAACAGACCACATACTGTAAACAAGAGCAAGTGCCGTGCTCGGGGATCCCATGCCTAATTCATTCGCCTCATTTTTTTAAAGAAATGGGGGGAAAAAACACAACTGTTCACACGAAGCGTGTTCACACGAACACGAACACGCTTCGGTAGGGATGGGGTGCTGGTAATTACAAGCCTTTGTTCACTTACATTATCATTTGCATTTTAATCATTTCTGTGTCCATCCTGGACATGCTAGGGCTCTTAACGCACTTTCATGGCGAAAACGTCCTCTTGGCATCACAGCAACCGTTCGCAATGCAGAACAACGTCATTGCTACGTTCTCTAGGCTGAAGAACGAACCTGTGACGTCTGCCAGTTGGCCAGCACATGCGTGCTGCTCTCAGGGCTTTGTTCTTGTAGATATTCGTTTAAGTTATCCTTAAGTGAAGGCTTTAGAAAATGGCGTGGACTTCGTGGAGAAAGCGGGTCTTAGGCGGTGTTCATATGTTATTCGTGGTGAAAGAATACGAAATTACCGAGTTTAACCTGGAAACTATGGACCCTAAATAGGAACCACGTGTGTGTAAGCGCATAGTGCGTATAATACGGTGCTGCTAAGATATAAGTATGTATATGTGCTCCGATAACCTGACAGGGGCTTTGACTACGACAACCTTGCTTTGGAGGGAAGAAATGCATATGAATGTACTTCATAAATGAGTCATGAAGGAATAAATCGTCAAAGTGAATAATAGGAAAGTGCGGATCAAAATCAATAAAATATCAGTAGGGGGATTGTGTTGAACATTTTTGTGAACGTTGACATTGTTCAAAAGGAACACATCATTGAATATGATGCTCTTTATTTTGCCCGCCGAGTATTCGAAACGTGGCCGGGTATATGGTATCTTCGTGAGTCTAACCACCGTCATGTTTTTTTTTTCGATACAGACGGTGAAAGATTAGTTTTTTTTATTATGTTATTTCTCTTATAATTACTTCCTCAGCTTGCGCTCGTAACGTTCAGGGGAAAATGGTTTTAGAACGATGTAGACGTTAATCCTCTCTTCGAGAAAGGAAGTGCCGTCAATGATTGTCAATCCACACTCGGTGACTCTGTGCATACTACCTAACACTATGTGCATTATGTAGTCAAAAGTTGCCTTAGCCTACATCAGAGCGCAAAAGGGTTATTTAAACGCCATCTATTATGTTTACGTTGTCATTCCCTCATTCCAGTTGCAAACGCAACATGGGCATCGTATTTTTCACGATTCATGTTTACCATGATGCGCTATTAATTGCGCAAATAACACCTGTGAAGCATGTAGTACGTAAAAAGACACCTCGAGCCTGAACCTCAGTTTTTACCTGTGAAGGTGCCAAATGATCACAGCCTGCCGAAAATGGCTGCGAATACTGTGCTGCTTGCGCGAATTTCTCCTCTATAATAACTGCATTTTCCCAATTCTTTGGACGTAGGATGTATCTTGTACCAAGCATAAACACCATTTACAAGCACATCATTTAGAGGAAAGGATGGACTTCAAAAGAGTCCTGAAAAAAGCAATGAATTAAACTACAAGACGATGGCTTAGGAAAAAAATGGATTGGTGAGCCGGCTGAAATCCACTGCTTGCTGTATTGGCTGCTGAGAGAGCCATCCGGTCCCTACCAAACTCCGTGTGATTGGATTTGTTACGAAGTATAAAAAACAAGCACCCATGCGGTCAACCTAGAAAGAGTTTGGCCGCAGCGAGGTCCGTTCCGGTCCTTCGCACAATGACTGTCGAGAGAGTACAAGTAAATGACAGGCCTAAGCTGCGTGGTCGACAGCGGAAATCGGGTCCTGTTCCTTCCGAAGTTAGAAGAGGCACGGGCGCGACTTCGAGCGAAACGAATGGTGCCACTTTTCTCGTCGGAACTTTTCCGTGTCTGCAGCCCAGCTTGCAACCTTTACCCCGTAGAGAATGGCCGGGCTCGCCATGGCTTTCTCAAGTGAAGAACAAGAAAGGAACAGGAGTGCCAAAAAAGAAGAAAAAAAACAGGAACAATAGAAAATGATCAAACGCCACCACATGGGCAAGACTATCTCGCGTCCCATTACATTTTGTCGAGACTTCCCGCTTGTATTTGTGACACAAACTCTGTCGACACTCATTTCCCAGTTTTTAGCGTTCTTCAAGATAAGCATACTCGAACAAGCTCACTTGAAAAAAAAAAAACTCCTCGAAGTATTTTTCATCAATCCAGTCGCCCTCATGAACTACTGGAGCGTCTTGACGGCGAGTTTCCGCGGTCATCGAGTGAGATGTGTTTATGATAACCTGTGCGCGCGCGTGACACCGTGCTTTGCTAATTTAGTTAGCAAGAGAATGTTTGCAAGTTTATACGCCCGATAAAACTAATATCCTTACTTCGTATTGCTGTCTACTAGTTTGCTATCGCAATCGATACTTCGCTCTTCGGGCGAAAGTGATACTTTTTAAAATGACCCAATTTTCATGCATCATTTCGGCACAATAACCGGCATAACCGACCAGGACAACAACTGTGCCGAAATTTTATCCCGTTAACCATGAGGCTAAAATGTTTACATGTTCTCCACGGCACACTGTATTCAAATTATTTTGGGATTGGATACTGCACATGGATGAAAATTTCGCTACCTCACCGTCTCAAGATACAGACACACTATGCAATACTTTCAATAGCATTTATTGAGACTAGTTGAAAAAGTCAGAGGCCCTCGCGGCACACCCCGCACAGTCACCGTTTGAGCTGGAGGAGCGAGCTCCTAACATACGAGCTCCATTTTCGGCAGCACGCACTAAAGGGATTTCGCTATTAGGACGCGCCATAAGAAGTAGCGAAGAGTAAACGCAGGTATCCAGACTACGCGTCACCCATTTCACGTCCCTTGACGCGTGGCACGATACAATATTGTTGATGACGATGATGATGATGATCTATCCCCATTGAAACGGGGCGGTCACAAACAGTCGCCTAGACTGCTTGATTTAATCAGGTATGTCATACATGTTTTTTCACTCTAGCATTAATTGATACATCAATGTTCTTTTTTCTTCCTGAAGACAATCCAACCATTTATTGCCTAATCCCCCATAGCGGTAGGAGCCTGGCGATAGCTGCGACGGACAACATCGCCAACCGCAACGGTTATTGGAATTAGCCCATATCAGCTTACGCTGTAAAATACGTCACTTCAAAACATATGTCTGAGGAAGAAAAATCAAACTAGCCCTGGATAACGAAAGAAGTTAGGAAAATATAAAAGCTAGCGTTTTTGAAAATACAAAAAGAATCGTTCTCCTCACCTTGCAACGTCTTTAGGAACTACACATAGCACGCATGCAGGATAAACGCAGCAAAAGTTATCCATTTCTATGACCTAGTTGAACCTATCCCCAACAAAACGAAATCTTTTTCGAACTATCTCCGCGGGACACACAAAGAGAGGTGTTATGCCTAGAATTACAATTATGCTTGAAGGAATAAGAAAGTGTTTAAATACACTAGAAGGATCAAAAGCAGTGGCTCCCGATGGGATATCTCCAAACGTGCTAGCCTGTTCACTTGTTATAGAAACTTTATATCTTGTATTTCTTGTAATATTATACTTTGCAAAACGCCGAGTATTTCTCAAACATTGGAAAACTACACTTACGTTTTACTCATCTTGAAGAGTGACTCGCAACCTTCTCTATGCAACTATAGACCCACCTCCTAGCGTTCTGTGTCATCCAAAATTATTTGAGCATTTATTTAACTCTCTATTGAAGCAATTCGAGGCAACTAGCTTTTTCTGTCCAACGCAACTCAGTTTTCGGAAGGGCCGTTCTTGTATTACTGAGCTAATTGAGCTTTTTCACGACCTTGCAGAAGCAGCTGAAAATAGTACACAAAATGATGCGATATCATTTCATTACGATAAAATATTTGACACTGTCGGTCGCGCGTTAATGCTACAAGAATTGATGGTTCTAAAATAGATGATAATGTAATGAATCGAATTGTCAATTTTTTTTAATTATAACAACCAATGCACAGTCATCTGCGGTAAAAAATCTAGATGTGCTGAGGTTACTTCAAGTGTGGCTCAAGGATCATTGATGGGGCTACTTTTATTTCTAATCTAGGCGAATGATATTGATTCAATAATTTGCATCTACACAACAATGCTTGCGGACGACTGCGCGGTCGACAGAGCGATTTGAGACGCAGAAGACGCTGCGGTGCTCAAGCAGGATATCTTTAATATCGGCTCGTAGAATAAAACTTAGAATTCTGCCTTTAAATACTAACAAATGCTACCCAATGAAAGTCTCTAAATCGGAAGATATAATTAATATCGAAAAGTTTGGTGAGAGCACGCTTTGAAAGGTATCCGAGGTTAGTTACCTGGGCATTATGCTTTCGGGGGACCTGACTTTTGGCAAGCACGTGAACATTATTAGGAATAAAACCAGCAACATACTAAAGCTCGTCACTAGACCACTTCAAGGTATCTCTCTGGAGCTAAAAGAGCCAGCTCACCGTTCGTTGTTTAGACCACTTCTGGAATGCCAAAAAGCTACGTGGGATTGTTGTCAACATTGCTAGATAGATAAGCTTAACGAAATACAAAACCGCACCTCTCGATTTATAACGCCAAGGTTGCTGAAATAAACCATAAGTAAACCAGGAATGAAAAATTCACCGACAATACGATACACCCTAATGCGAAATTTGAGTGCAGCTGAAACGTTCTAATTTCGCGATATATGGGCGGGCACTGACAATCTGTCTCGTGTGGCAAGTTGCAAATGTAGCGAAGTGTGGCACGACTGCCTCGGTAATCGGAAGATCGCGAGAGGCAGCGCGTGGGTGACCCGTGGGCGAAATTCACAGCAGCCGCCGCAGACCGACCTACGCTCATGCAGCGCTTTGTTTCCATATGTCTGACGCGCGCTACTGTGGCGCCATCCTCTCTCGCGTTGACCTTCTTGTACGCTGTAAACGTTTACAAATTGGTGTAGCAATTATTTTCCTACTTTGTGCTCCTAGTTGTGTTTATCCCACTGTACACACTCTGATGATGTTATTTTAGGCACCTGCAGCATGTATTCAAATAAACAAGAGTATTTGATGGTTGGAACGGACAATGTTTGCTGAAATACGCTAGAAATTACCAGTTTCTGTCGAAAGGTGGTGTCTTCCCTTCCTGCCAGGCAGAATGATATAGAAAAACATAACAAACACAACCTAATTAAACCTTCGTGATGTGGAGATAAAGTGGAAACACAAGCAGCACTTTATAGTTTCCTTCCCGCCTCGGAATCGTACACACAAGTCTAAACGACACCTTTCCCTATCCGCACAGTGTTGAATAAACGTTTACACATGCAAATTCACATATGAATTTCCTGCTCCCATCATGAGAAAAAAACGCGCTATATCTTGCACGTATTTTATCGGTACCAGATACCGCTGCAGCTTTCGGTATTACGTCTGAAAATCACTTAGTTCTACAGAAAGATACACGTCTGATTATTTAGAGCTAATGGGGCCCTACAGGCAGGTATAAAATTTTACCACCAAGGCTCGGCTTCCTGTTTTACGACGAAGCTTTAGGTCAGGGCTAACTCCGATTTCCGTGTTCTAATAGTTGTAAAACTCAGGAATGCTCTTATTCGACAAACGCTAAACCGGTTTCAATAAAATTTTGTTATTTAGCAAAAAGGCCGGTTGTATTCTAGTGACTGTATGAAGGATAATTTTGTTATAGGGCAACACATGGTTTGCCATAATTACCCTAAATAGGTAAGTAATAATAAACGAAGTGCAGTAGAATGTTTACAAATGTTTAACATTATACCTAAGACAGATATCGCACAGCTGTAAACTCCATCTGTTAAGGCAGCTAAAGCTAAGAAATTTAACACATAAGTTTATAGTTTACAGTGAAATTGTTACAATGCTTAGAAAGACTTTGCAGAAAGCCTACTCGCAAATTAGTTCCTTATTGCTGAACGGTGTTTGAGACAAATGTTTAACAGTGCAACTAAGACAGATATCGCAATACTGTAAACTGCATCTGTTAGAGCAGCTAAAGTTAATAAAATGTGACATAAAAGTTTACAGTTTGAGTAAAACTTCTACTATGGTTAGAAAGCTTTTGCAGAAATCCAACTCACAAATTTGTTGTACATTGCTGAGCGTCGTTTCATAGACAAATGTTTAACATTGCAAGTAAGACAGATATGGCGCAGCTATAAATTTCATCCGCTAGAGCAGCGCAATTAAAAAATTGATATATAAGTTTACAGTTTAGTGAAATTGTTAGCGCGCTTAGAGAGCTTTTGCTGAAATCCTACTCACAAATTAGTTGTACATTGCTGAGTAGTGTTTAATAAATAAATATCCTCCGCATTAGATTTCTCAAAGGGCGCAGATAACATAATTGTCATAACACTCAGCCATCGCTGAGTTACAAAACATGAAAATTAATTTTCCGTTTCTACTGAAATTTCGCGATTTTTGAGAATTCGCGAAAAAACATAGCGTAAACGGCCCCTAATTCTAACTTTTTTTTAAAGCAACAAGTCGCATCTAAATAGGAGCAGTGGATGCCAATCCAAACGACTTGTTCTTGTTCATTTAACTTATTAGAAGCTTTTGAGACAAAGCTTTTTCTTAAGATGACACTAAAGGAAAATTATCAATCCAGCTTTATTGATAGATAATTCATCTAGAAGCCTGTCATCTTTTTTTGTGTTCGCCTATATGCGCCTTTTTCTGTGTGCAAATAGCCGCTGAAGGTCCCACTGTTGCTCCTCAATTTGAACCACCTGCGCCAAAACGGACGGGCTGACGTTAGCGGCATGTGACTTCCCTCTTTGCCAGTCTTTGTGAATCATTCACTGCTGACTTCTTATGAGAGGTACCATATTCAACAACTGGTGGCGATACTCTAATTTTAGATTTTAGTCGGTGTCTCGCTTACAACAACTCTGATATTACTACGAATGACAAATTAGTTCTGAAACAAGCTCAATGTCTCAATCTAGCTCGACTTAAGGACTTACTCTCGTGACTCATTAAGAAAACTAATAAACCCGGCGCATGGCTAACACGCCAAAACGACAAACAAAAACGACAAACACGACAAACAAACAGTTCTTATTACCAAGGTAATTATTGTTACTCTGGAAATACTGTGATTATAGTGGGATAAATATCTAGCTGCATGCAATTCTTCCATTGTCTAATGGCATTCACGTCAGCGCCGTTTTGCTAAGCCGTTCTCCGATTGGCCTATCCCTTCCCACATTAAATACTCTTCTCTCTATGTCTGCCTTTTTCCTTCCAGGTAATCAGACATTTCTGTATCAGATATCAGAAAGAAAAATGTCATTGCGAAAGCCTCAGTGATCCGTTTCAGAAATATATCATCTACAATTTCGTTTTCATCTGCTTGTAACATCTTTGCGAAAGCACTGGAGTCAAAAAGTGTTATTCAGGCAACCATTTAACACAATCTACACCAGAAAGCCTCATCGATTCGCTTGGTATCCTTCCATAGTGTGCAGTAGCTCTTCAATATCCATGGAAGCAGAAGCACCAATCTTAACTTCACTAAGCCATAGCCGTTTCAGTACGCTGACACCGTTTTCTAGTTGCATTCACTGGCTAGCTCAGCTTTTACAAGTCACACAATCACAAAAGGTTATTAAAGCAAAGCATTGACGGTTACGAGTTGAAATGGTTGCATGTAAAATGGTCGCCTTCTTGTCCATGTAGTGATCATGCCTTGGCTTTCGGAGAGTAGAAATGGGAAAAAAATATCGTGCGGTCTTTACTGAAGTCTATACGGTATCATTCCACTTTGAGCCCTGAGCTGACTGACACCCCGAGGCGTTTTCGGAGTCGAAAAGCGTTTGTGAAATGGGTTGAAAGCATCACTTTGTTTGCGGGGATGTCAAGCACACAGCTAACGTACACAAAAAGGAAGCAAAATGGCATAGTGGAATTGGATAGGAGGTAGAAAAGTGGCCCCCAGGGTACGGCATGCTGACGTTGGGCGAAGACCCTGAGATGAACCGATTTGTTCGCGACAATGGCATCTAAGGGGAAGCTTTATCGCTTACGGAATTTGTGTGAAATATTTTGATTGTTGTTACTTCTTCAAAACACTGTGATATTGGTTGTTAGCCCTTCCCACGCACATAAAACAGTCGCTTTAGTGAGGTAGGCGACGGCGGAAGGAAATCCCAGGGGGAACGCGAGTTCACTTGAGTTGGTAAGAGCAAGAAGGACAAATACAATTGGCATGCGTAGTTTTGCTAGTATTGCGTGAGGCGCAATCGTCGTATCGGGGAGACGTGTCTACGTGGTGGATATAAGCGGGATCCGAGAATTGCACCAAAAATAAACGATAGAATTCACTGCGTTGCCTGGCTTTAGAGGAGCACAGTGTTGCAAGTAAACACGCGAAAATTGTTGCTGACATACGACTCGGCTTCGGGAATTCTGCATTTGTGAAGATTGCGAAACTAGCGGGAAGGCCGGGACGGCTAGTGACGAAACAAGACCTGAAATGCATTGGGGCCTTAGAGCACTGCAGACGGCTTTCATCCGCCCTGCCACAACAGGGGTATGCGCTCCCATGAAGTGCTGATAATTGGCGAGAAATACGTGTACGTTGTGTGGGGTGCATGCAATTACGACAAATGTGCTCTGTGCGTGTGGCAATAAATCCTGATTTGTGACACGCTAGCGTGTGCTGGATTTTCACATCCGTGTGCCGCATAATTCCTTATAAACAATGAATTCAAGTATGCAAGGAAATATACAATAGTTAATAAATTAGCAGGGCAAAACAGAGATAACGCCAAAGATACTTGCGTGTACAAGCATTCATACGAGAAACAACAGAAAAAAAAACGCATTCTTGCGAAGCGCGGCGTTAGCCCGTGAAATTTTAGGAGCGTATTTCCTTCACCAAAGGTCACTTTTGCATACACTATGTATAGCGGAGTGGTGTGTTCTTCTTAACCATTCTCATCATCGTCATCATGGGCATGCGTTGTATATATGTACCATAAATGCGAGTGTTCCCGTGAGGCATGATAGCAAAGATATTGCGGGAGCTTCAGGAATGGCGGCGAATGTTTATCGCTTATCCTGACCCACCAGAAAGGTATCTCAGTTAAAATGCGCCTTTTTCTGACCCATTGCGTCCTGCAGGCTTTAATTATTTATTTATTGACAATACCTTGCAGTCCCATTGAAGGGCATTGAGTAAGGGGGTAACACGTTTATATATATATATATATATATATATATATATATAAACCATTAAAAAGGTGACAAATCTACGTGTACACGCAAAGGTTGGAAACAAAGTTAAAATCCGTTGCAACCTCAAAAATATTAGGAGTACAGTGTACTCAGGTTGCTGTAAAATACGAGTATTCCGCGGTTCGACGTGAATGCTATATTGTGCGAGATAGGGTTCTATATTGCGCAATTTGTGTACGACATTCAATATTAATCTACTGTGACACGAGAGTAAAAGAACGAGACAGAAATTGCGCCGAAATGCTGAAAAAACAAAATAAATAGCGCAGGATGGTGCAAATGGCGTGGTGTGACGCAATGCAGCGATCGGAAAATGCCAGCCTGCGAGGCCGGCAGTGCTACACGCTGTCTTGCGATGCCACCGGAAGAGACCGCCAACGAGCACCGTCATCGATGTTTCCAGCCTCCGCCCCCTCTCGCCTTTCCTTATTTAGCTTATGTACATGCTTTCACCGCTCTTTATATGACGACATCGTTTTCTCTCTCGTCGTCCTGCGCTAGACTCCATTGTTCCCTCACTCTTATTACGTTCCCTATCGGCCGTCTTTCACAAAGCGACGGCGGGCAAAGTCCTTTTCATCGTCTCGTTCTCGTTCCTGCGCTGCGGCACTTCTTTATGAGTTTTCCTTGTTCTTTTTATATCGACAGTTTCTCTCACTTTTCTATGTACCTTCACCAGTAACAAAAGAAAAGTGCATTCCCGAAAGGATTCTCGCCTTTCCGCGAATCTTCCTTTCCCCGCGGTTCCTATGCCGTGTTCCTCCTTGGATCTTTATTGCAATTATTTATCTCCCCACGCACGTGCCTCGGACTTCTTTTATTACCTTAGTTTGGCGTCAAGGAAACCCTCATAACGGGAGCAGCCAGACGTAGGTCAGGAGGCGCAGGCGTTACCACGCCAGCAGGGTTCTTTCATCGCAGGCACGCGCCACAATGCTCTCGAACTAAGGAGGTTCCGTGGAAGAAAACACGCACAGAAACATATAGAGGGCGCCGGGATTCCGCTAAGAGGCATCACGAAAAGGAACAAAAGTGCGCAATCTGAGACTCTGCTTAATACCTAGAAGTTTTCATACCGTGGTAGCTGGCCGATATTGGTGTGCTACCACCTCTATGAAGAAAGAAACAGAAAGAAAGGAAAAAAAGAAGGAAAGCCAGGGAGATTAACTAAATCCGTGCTTGATTTGCTGGCTAATATTTTGATACAGGCATGAGTAGCCAATACTTTAGCTGAGATTAAGTTGGAAAAAAAAGTATTTGGAGCAGGCCAAGTAATGCGTAGGGCAGATAATCGATGGTCTAATAGAGTTACAGAATGGATCCCAAGAGAAGAAAAGCGCACCCAAGGACGGCAGAGAATTATGTGGTGTGATGAAATGAGCAAATTCACAGGCATCGGATGGTGTCAGCTGGGGCAGGATATAGGTAATTGGAATTCGATGAGGGAAGCCTTCATTCAGGCAGTGGACATAAATATAGGCGGCCGCGGCACTATTTGCGTACAAAATTCAACAATTATCTACTATGAGGAGAAAGCAAGAAAGAAGGAGACAGAAATTCTGCCGAAATGCTAAACAAATAAAAAAATAAAAAAAATTACGTAGCTACTCCTCAAGGAGTTATCTGAATGATGCGCAAGCATTTCGTAGTAACCACCTGGTGTTGAGTGCTCACACTTACCGCTGCTGCTAATCCTAGCAGTGCTCAGCGGCTGCGGTCGTCTTGGCGCCATTGCGGTAAATGCGACAGCGCAGCGGCGACACGAACTACTGCGGAAGGCGACGCAATGTGAACTGCTGAGGCAAGCAAACTACTGCAGGTGGCGGCGCCAGGTACGCTGATGACGTTCCGATCCGAAGCCACGGCTGCTTCATAGTTACGGCTTACTAAAGGTGTGCCTAGTGCGTGCCTCAGTACACACGTCACGTGGTCGCAGAGACGCGCTCGCGCCACTGCTCGCGCGTTCGTCGTCGTCTTTTTCCACAGCTGGCTCCGATGCCGCAGATCATGTGAGCGTTCCCATACTGCACCTCGCGCTCGTGCCACTGCTCGCGCCGTCGTAGTCGTCTTCTTCCACAGCTGGCTCTATCTTGAAAGCGATAGTCTTTCGTAAGTTTCGTCGGAAGTAATTCAAATTCAATGAGAAAGAGGCCTTTATTTTGACAGTGGACATAAATATAGGCGGCGGCGGCTGCTGCTCCTGCTGCTAATGATGATGATTACAACGATGATGATTGATGATGCGTATGCATTGGAAGCACCACGCCTTGATTTCTTTTTCTTTCTTTTTGCTTTGTTTCTCTAAAATTGTTCAGGATCAAAGTGATAGGCTGTCATTACAGGCCTGCTGTCCAGAGAGTTTCGCTCTGGCGACGCTGCGGCTATGTATGACGGGAGTAGCGCATGCCATTCCCGGATTTCGTAGTTTCACAGGGTCCTCAGAGTAACCGCTTTCGACACTTTCAACACGTTGATCAACGGCTAAGCTTCATGAGCAGCCATCGCTTCTTATTCTCTCGCCTTCTCTTTTCCAAGATTTCATACAGAGCGACTCAAAACAGTGTTCATGTTTCTCTCCTTCTTCCAGTTAAAAAGGCTGTTCACTCTAATCTATAACTTACGTTGGCACGAACAGACACACAGGGAACGGAAGAACAGCATGAAGACAAGACAACAACAGTTTGTTGGAAGCAGCGAGCAACATCCCAACGTCAGCGATACAACATCAGAAAAACTTGGGCCGCAAGAAGGAACAAGAACAAAAGACAAGATACAAGTGCAAAACTGCAAGGCTCATGAAGATCCATAATGAAATGACGGAGAACCATGTAAACCCGTCTTAGCAAGCCAAGGCAGTAAACCTGCTCTTCGGGCACAGCTTGCGGGTTCAAACATCGTGGAACGGTAATTGTTTGTTACTAATGTTGAAGGCGTGTAAACAGCTTTCAAATCGCAACATTCTGTCGCGCGAATTCGAACAAAGCCCATTAGGTTCACTTCCGGGCTCAAGGAACGAACGTTCGGTATATACAATGCTTTTAGAAAAATGGTAAGGGGACAGTTTGGGATAGTTTGCTAGATATTTCTCGTTCGTGCTGCTTTTCTCTCGCTGTTACAGGCAGATTTTAATGGTGCAGATAATCCGACCGCCTGCCAGGGTGACTAAAGTTAATTGCCCGTGTAATAATGGCAGGCAAAGTCACGCATATTACAAACGAATATACCACGCATTACAAACGAATTTGATTCATGTGTTGCTTTCCCTCCATCAGGAATTGTATGCGTGCGCGTGTGCACTTGTGTTCTTCCTTTTCTTTTCTTCTTTTTTTTTTTTGGTGTGTGTGGATGGGCTTTACTTCTCCGCTTTCTTTTCCATCTTTCTATCTCTCCTTACCCCTCCCGAAGTATGGCAGCTAACCGGATGTTCGTCTTTCCGATTAACCTCTCTGCCTTTCGCATCGCATTTCTATGTAGAATACATATTTAAATAATATGGCCTTGGTTTACGTTCATCAGAAGCGCTTTAAGTATTTTCATGTAAGTTGCCACATATAGATGACGCCGCGTCCTGTCAACAAAACGTCGGGGTGAGAAGTCATACAATTTCAAAGATAAATGGCTTTGTGACATTATGCAACCACCGGTTCTATGCATTGTCCGATCACAGCTAGCCTTCTGTCACGATTTAAATCCTTCTTTACTCCATCGACTTTAACCAATCCTCCCAAATACACCAAGCAGACACATACGCGTATTTCACTGTTAATTTCAGTGGTGGACTCCGGAAGTGCTCTTTTTTGTTGTGTTTTTTGTTTTGGTTCTTGCGAATCAAGCATTGGCCATCTTTGAGAAACCTGTCCGAAGCGGCGAACCCAAGAGAAGCGGGAAGCTGGGCTGCTTGGCTCCCATCATAGCCAATGGGCATCCGGCGAAGGGATTCGAACCAGGCACCACAATCAGCCGACCCTATCACTCTATCTGTTGGGTCATAGCTCTTTCAGAAGCACGAAGGTTCACAGCCTTGGAGGCATTTAACAAGGCTATTGGTACAGGTGCTAGCAACAAGAACCAAACCGTGCACAGACACGGAAGACAACTCTCCATGCATTCAGCCAGTGTGTGCTGAATAACTGTGCTGCAGCGGGGTGCCTAAGAGCCAAGAACCTTTCTGCGATTCCTAAGGATGGATGCGCAGAGGACGTCACTGTGTGTCCTTGAGTCAGACTGCTATATAAACTATTTAGAGTGCAAACAAGAGACAAGGCCCAAAAGGGAGGTCAAAAGGGAGTCTCTTGTCTGCGCTCTAAAAAGTTTATCAAGTATGCACCAACTAGGCCCACAGAAAGTTCTAAGCCACACGGCTATAATTGTAGTCGCAGGTCACCATTTTCCCCAAGCCCGTTTATTCTTACTTTTGAGAAATTACCAACTCCGTTTCATTCTTTGCGTGCCACCCTATGGAAGCTACGCAAAAATTCGGTCATCGAAATTTACTACTACGCGCGCAAATCTCGTGACCACGCATGATCGCGCGAGTGGAGTGAGCCCACATGTGAGGCTGCCGCGACGGCCTGCTGATGAAAATTAACAACTCTGTAACCAAATTTCTTCATTGTTAAGGAATTAAAGTTTTTTCGCGCTTGTAACTGAGCCTCGGTAAAGAACACTTTCACATAAATGCTGGCAGAAAACACCTCAGGACTTCTTTGTTGCGAACGCAACTACTGCAACAAGTCTTGCTAGCCTCCACAGCATTGCACGTCATGTGTGAAACGGAGCACAAGGCACACAATGCGACGTTTAACGGGGCCTGTCCCGCATTCTTTTTCGCGATCCCTGACTCAGTCTTCCCGTCATAACCAACGAATCTCGTTTCTTGAATTTGCCTGCATAGTTCCGCTGCATTACGCATTCCCTCCTTCAAGTACATTCACGAACAATTTTCTATAGCTATGAAGCCAACGCTCCGGAAACGCAGCCCATCTCAGTGTGCTACCTCTTCTGGATATACGGTCTCAATGTTGATTGTTTCCCTTATAGAAATTACTGAGTAATGCAACTTATCATGGTTGCATTTGTTCAGAAACTTGTACAAAGAACTTTCATGTGTGGTTTTTTTCGGAACCCACAGGTACCGTGATAAAGTGCACATTCCACAACAACTTTATCAGCGAATATGGTGGCACTCTTCCCTTTTCCGCCTAGCGACGCAAGAGTTTCTGGAGAAATTATTGCATCACGGGCCTTTAATTTCCTCCCGTCTAACCTCAAGCACAAAATGTCAGCGACAAACAAAAAAAAAACAAATACTGTAATTACAGAGCTTTATGCGGCTTTGTGAGAAGCTTGCTCTTCTCACCATATCACAATATGCTGGGTTCCTTGACAGAGAAGCATTGAAGGCAACAGGCTTGCCAATAAACTGGATACATCTACAGAATCAAATGCTAATAACCCTTCCTTCGCCATCCCTGCCATCGATTTGAAACGGTTTCTGCGGAAAAAACTGACGTCGTTTTCTTCGCACGGCTACGGTCGTGCGAAGAAAACACTCAACCAAGCTTCCTTTATTAAAGCCACATTGAAGAAGTTGGCCACCTACATAAAAAACACGACAAACAAAGGTCACTTCCTTTCCACTTCGAATAGGCCACACGTATGGCACACACTCTTACCTCTTAATAAACAGTGATCCTCCTGTCTCTAGGAAATGTGGTGAGACGCTAACCGGGCTCTACGTCTTGATTGAATTTCGGGAAGTAGAAGAGCATAGAAAAATCTGTAGGAGCTCTTTTACGAGGTCGCCACTTGTTTCCCGTGAAAGTTAAAAAACCACATGGAGCCAATGCCCCATGCAAATGGAGCCAAAGAAATAGTTCCACTCAACGTGAAAGCTGGGGAAGTGCGCAGCAGCTAGGCGTGTTAGAACAGATTTTAACGATTTTCGGTTAATTCGCTTATTTCATGAGTATTCCTGTATTTTATATTATTTTAAATCTGGTTAGTTTAATTTTATCCTGTTTTGCACTGGTATTGCCTTGTTTTGGCCCTGTTTTGCGCTTTTGTTTTCTGAACAGGACGACATGACACATGACACAGACGGCGACAGCCCGGGCCCCTAAAGTGCTCCACAATTAAAACACTTTTTTTCCCCGGTTATCATTTGCAGCATGCCCATGCCAAACTCGTCGCCACCGAAACAGCACATCTAGAAAAAGTCACTTTGGAATATGCAATTATTTTTCTCTTAATACATCTAATACCATACGAGTATTATGTACTATACTATGGCTAGTTGTCATTGTTGAATTTTTTTTTTCGCTGCGGAATAGGAAGACTATTACGTAATTACGCTTTAACACATTCATTGCTTTTTCGTCACAGGGACGCTGTAGGTGCGGAAACCTAAACGAAAAGCAATACCGAACTGGTCTGGGCTACTTGACACTCTAGAGGAAGTACAGGCGCTTTACCGTAGCTTCGCCTGGATTGCCGCAGCATGTTTTCCGCGAGTATTGCATTCAAGGGCCTACTTTACTGAAGTAACCAAGTTCGGCTTCTTACACAGTCACTGACTGCGTCTTCATCTGCTGGAACCTGACCGTTCTATGAACCCATGCTCGCACGCTGTTACAGCGTGTCTGCCACTACATGGCAGCGGAGCTTGACATGTTCGTCAAAATAATATATATTGTGCGAACTGGTGAGATCGTTCTTCATACTCGCCGAGAACGGCCGGAACACCCAGCGTTAGAGTAATCATGCGATTCCAAACGCCAGAGCACTTAGCCGAACGCTCTTCAATCTAACTCTCACTTAGACTCACTGTCAGCCTCCCAAGAATCGTTCCGGTCTCTAACTACGCCACTGACATTTGTATCTGGACATCGGGTGTCACGCAGCTTTATCATCGCTCTCGGCTTCAGAATGTAGTCCCACTAACAAGATCGCATCTTCGCGCACAAGGAGTGCAGTTGACGTGTGAAAAGTGAGCAGTGCCGACACTTACCAGAAAGACAATGTCTCCGTACGGGATATCTATCGACGTGCAGCTGATATTGTGCTGCAAAAGTCGCAAACTCTCGGAGGTGGTAATTGACAGAGACTTCTGAAGTACTCATGAGAACTACGTGAAAAATGGCTGACAACAATTTGCCGTGTCTTTGGGTTCCTAGCAACAAACACCTAAAGAGTGTTCGTACAATCCATGCTGCTGCTTTACCGGTTGTATCTATTGTGTTCTTACGGCACAGGATACCTGCTGTCAGCATAGCCGAAGCCTAAGCCCTAGGTTATGTCTTAGCTTACCACGGAGCGCGTCAATGATAGAAATTCTTGCAATTGCTCAAAATTCTACAATCAGAACCCCATCATCGTTGAGACAATGCGTGTGCATGTCAGACACTTTGCTCTGATCCCTGCTTATCCCCATGCACGCCAGGCTCTTTTCAGAAATGCCCCGCATGACATTCAGTGCAGCTGCCTGTGCACATCATGCCTCGCTTACATAGTGGTACGCATCCGCTGCCAAGCCATTGATACCTCCATAGGGTATTAGCCGTGCTCCAGTAAACCTCACAGTCCGCGAATAATGACGTCGTTCTACCGCTTCTGAACTTCAGCCTGTGCCCTCAGGTGCTTCCGCCGGGCATCTTCTTGGCCAGCGTTTCTAGCACGTCCGAATTTGACATTGAGAGTATGGATGCCGAGAGTTGATTATCAGCACAAATTGCAGCTCACAGCTCTGGTTCTCTCACGGATGACTTCGCCAAAATGATTGCACCTGATCTCTCCTCTGCTCAGGCCAAGGACTTCCGTCTCCTGCTCTAATCGTACAGTGACATCTTTGATTTCGGCGACCGCGAGGGCTTCAGAGAATGTCTCACTTGCCACCATTTGCAGACAACCAACTCACCTTACTCCTCTTCTATGATAAATAGGCTCACGGCACCAAAGTTAATGATGATGGGTCGACTACGGCAACCCCTTCCGTTGGGAAGTGCTGTACTTATACTGACAAGAGGGATCACTCAACTGTACAAGGCTTCGCATGCCACAATGTCTATAAATGCCAAACTCTCCGTTCTCCCCTGTGCTGTTAAAATTACTGACGCAGAAAGTCCTGGATAATAAGCAGATCTTATGCGAGTCAACGCCAGCATTACGCCGTATGCAGTCGTTCCTCTGCTATAAAACTATGATCAATATACTTGAAAATATGGAATTTCACGAGCAGTTGAAAGAGAAAGGCCGCTTGATTTCATTTCACTGCTTACCCGGCCATTACGCGATCATTGGAAATGATGCAGACAAGGCTGCTCGAAGCCACGTAAATACCACTGCGATCCGATTCCATTCTCAAGGCCACACGCTTCGATGCAGCTTCGGTATCTGGCAGGCACACTGTAATTAGCCGAGTGGAAGATCGTGCATAGAAGGCGCACCAGGCTACACGCCACCTACTGCTTCGCTTGCGATGGCCACAACTAAGAAAACTGCTGAACAACTGAAAATAAAGGCAACGGCATCGACGGCGGAATCTCGCTTTGGTCCGGCGGGAGACACGCCAGCGTTAATCAGAGCGCGTACTCGAGTTCGCGGCGCATGCTGCGCACTCTGCCACTCGCATTCTTGAAGCTGAGCGCGTCGCAACTCAACTGGCTGCCCAAGACACTATATACGGAGTCACACCAAAATGCTTGTACCGTCGCCGAAGCGGCTCAGCAGCTGGACGCCACTCGCCAACAGGACGCCGCGTGTCGTCATGCGATCCTTGGCTCCGCACCACGTCGGACGGTCTGCCGCCGCGGCGCGGTTGGTTAGCGCTCTCGCCGCTGCGTATGCAGTCTCGTTGCGCTCCGACGCGTCGCCCGCGTGCGCCGGGGACCACTTGATTCTTACTTTTCTGTCTTGAAGTTTGGCCGCTCGCCGTACGCGCTCGGCCTCCCCGCAGATTTGGCCTTTGGCGAAGTTTCGCACCATCTGTCTCGAGTCACTCAACACCGTGTGACAGTCTGCGTCGGCGATGGCCAGGGCAATGGCCACCTCCTGCTCTTGTTCCGCTCAGGCGCTTCTCATGCTCGCTGCCCTCCTGGTGGCGCCGGTCGACACCTCTATAACGACCGCGGCGAAGGCGTTCCGTTGGTATTCGGCCGCGTTCACGTACAGGGCGTGCTCTTCGTTAGCGTGCCGGTCGATGAGAGCCTTGGCCCCGTCGTTCTTCTTCCCTTGTTGAACTCAGGATTCATATTCTTGGGTATGGGGCCGATTCTGGTCTGGCGTCGGACCTCTTCGGGAACGGGGAGCTTCAGCTCCGCCTCGTTCGAGCGTCCTATTCCCAGGTCGTCCAGTATGTTCCTCCCAGCTTTGGTCGTGGACAGCCGCTCCAGATGACGTGGACGTTTCGTCGCAGACGAAGGCAAAGTGCCGCTCTAGAAGCTCCCACCGAAAGGGGCGTTGGCCCGGCGAAAGGTTCCCGCCATTGCTGCTCTGCCCGCAACGCCACGTCCTCGGCTCGCCGTTCTCGCTTGGGTTCGATATCTCGAGTTAGCTCGGCGTCGTGGTTAGCAATATCTGCCCGCCACTGGCGCTTGTACTCCACTAGAAACACAAACATGTAACCATAATTGACGAACACTTCAATACAGCGTCGGGCTTAACCCACTGCTAAACACCGGGGCTGCACGTTTCAGCTTCGCTGGTTAACTATCTGTACGGAGTGCTTGGGCGGTGTTTCTTTTTTCGATTGCCTTGTGTGAGCATCTTGAAGTCTCTAATGATGCCCGCGAACATGTGAACATCTTTTTTCCTTCTTTCTATTCCCCCTTTCCCTTCCCCCTGTGTAGGGTAGTATTCCCGGGTTTACACACCTGCATTATCTCTACATTTACTCTCTCTGGTGTCAGTTCTCAAAGGAACCGTTCAGATAATGTGATGGTCTATGGCAAATTCTGGAAGGGAAATGACAAGTTTAGATTTCTAGACAGGACTATAAAGGCTGATATCAAAATTATCAGGAACTTCGCAATTGCAGAGCTATGGTGCCATGAGCGTTACTGAAAGTCGGGCGCAATCTTCACCGAGAACATTCACCATATTCCCAGAGAAAAGTATTAGGCCCTTACCTCTACCTCGTATTCGCACATCGCTCTAACCAAATAATACAATGCTAGGGAGAAAGGACTGATAGGGAAGTAAGAAAACGTCGATGGAATAGAAATTTTATTTTAATCTAGCTCTACGCAGGCTAGCCTGTCAGCTCGAAAGTTGGAAAGTACCCTCTGCAGTCGATAATCAGAGATGTAAGCAGAAATTGAAGCCTGGGGAACACATCAGCAGTTTGGGAACAACAAGTGCAACATGGTTAACCAACACAAAACTCGAAAGTAGAGAGCTTCATGACATGTTTAGATCGAGACATGCGATGCGGCATGTTATCGATTTCAGCGGTTGTCACTTTTGTTAACAGACAAACGCAACTGCTAGCAGCTGAGGTGTTACAAAGATTTTCTTATAATACCGGAACACCCGGTGTGTTAGTTCCGTCAATACCTGGTACGTTTACCGTGTTGATATACTTTCCATAATCATTATAAAGCTGGCCAGCTTCGGAATAATTTGTTCTTAATAATGTGAGTGCGTAGGAAGTCCTCCTTGCAAGTTCTACTTTAGGACCTCTTACTGTATCAAAATGTTACGATATGCTCTCATATGTTCTGTAAAAAAATTTGAATTGAATACCGCCGCCGGGGCCCTTCTTCAAACGAGCATGCTCTGCTCATTTCCGAAGCCATTCCGCTTTAATAAAAAATTAAAGGGCCTCCCAGTCTTTCTTCTTATATTTTGATATTCCGAGCTTCAAAGATCCTTTCGCTTGTTCAAATATTGCAGGTTTCCGCTCGGATAACACTAAAATTTTCTTTTTTGACATCACCGTAACTTAATCGCAAATCTTAGTTACTGTGTTTTCGTGATTTTTTCCCAACTCGTTGATACCTTCCACAGTGCCACCCCGACTCCTTTTGTCTCAGAAGAGAAGTTGAGAATCGCGAGAAAATTGAGGGGGTGTAGCTTTTGTTTTTTCGGAACCTACATTTTACGTGAACTTGTCGTCCTAAGAGTTTCTTGACGGCTCCCACGTAGCTGCTCGGGCGCGGCTAATAGAATAAAACGGTTGCCAATACCGAGGGCACTGAACACGTGGGGTCTCTGAGGAGGTACAAAGGCGGAAGACAGTTTCGATCTTTTATGTTCGTTTCTTCCGTCAGTGTCAACGCCAATGCCCCTTCTCTGACAGCGATTTCAACAGGGTCTTTTGTACTCTTTCTAGAAGCCTTGAAGTGCATCCCTGCAGGGCCTTTCAGTAGCGGCCGTTCGCGTTTTGTTCATTTAGGTTTTTCGCTGTTAACTCTTCATTTTTTTACGCTTCCAGTTCGTCGCGTGAGCTTCTGAGCTTCACTACACTGATATTTTGATTCCATTTATCATCATGTTGCGTAGAAACTCATGCAGAAACCTCGAGGTTCTGACAGGTTCGGATAAACTTTTTCTCCATAGTTTAAAAATATTTTCTATAGCTTATCCAGCCTATTCAGATTGAAGACGGAAAAACTGCATTTCTTCCTGTTCTTGTTCCGCATGTCCATACTGTTTGCTCCGCTACTTCTGTGGCCATTTGTGGACTTATATACTCATGTCGGTGGCGGCACAAGTTGTTTCCAGTTGCTCGTTCATTTAGGTTACGTGCTGCCTTTCTCTTTTGAAAGCCTGATGTTCCAGGAAGCAATTGTAAATATACGACCGCTCAAAGCTAAGGACTGGAGAACAGCAGCGTAACATCACCCAACTACAAAAAAATAAAGACAAAAAATGCTTTGTAGGCTTTCGAGTGGGAAATTACTATAAAAAGAGGCAACTTTTAAAGAATATTTGCCTTGCCCTAAGCTGGAGTTAAATCAAAGGTTCTCATTGCTGCATCGTGTGCACTTTGTGTGGCTCTTCCATGATATCTGTCTTGCTGCTTACATATCTTGGAATTGTTTCGACTGACAGGTCATTGCTTTCCGCACCTTTTAAAGCACTATAGAACACCTTGGCTCTCATCGACTGCTTGTCGCTTTCTGAACCTGCTCTCGTACTTTTATACGAACTTGAAAGAAAGCACGACAGTGAGCAGTCAAAGATAAGTCCGCAAGCTGTAAGAAAACGAAAAAAAAAAGAAAACAAACAATGATTCACTTAATCCCTAGTAGAGGAGGGAGTCTGCTGCGTTTCAGGATGCCGTCATGTGACCCTTCCAACTGGGAACCTCCACTTCAACTCCCCCCACCCCCTTCCATCTATTTACTCCGCGAAGCTCTCATACGTGGCTTTGCATAATTTTCAGAATCACCAAGGAGAAGTTCATCGATCGCCCAAGAAAAGCAAGTTCACATACAGAGGAGCTAGTCAAGGTAAATATCGGGGGATGTCAATGAACTTGCGAGCGCGTAGGAGCTCGCCAATCAGCCTTCTGTGTGCATTTGTTGTGCTCCGTCCAGGTGTCATATATCAGTTCGATAGTCCGCTTTGACACAAGGTGTGTGCGTGCGTGTGTGTGTGTGTGCTATGTTATGAGTTCAGGTGGGAGTCATGGTTGGAAGTCGGGAGTCACTCTAAGGGGTCACTGGCCTACGCAGTTGGAGTGTCTCAAAATGGGTAGCTTGCCTACGCTACTGGGGCGTCACATGAACTTAGCTTAACGGCCCAACCTCGTCATTCGTATCCTCATTACGAGATTGACTTGTTGATGCTGAGTTTGAAGACGGGGGTCTTAAGGAGCAATAATGAAGTTTAATTACAATTTTACCTGTGTACTAGTAGTTGCGTGAATATCGTAGGGCACAGCTACATTATGAGAGCAAACAGTAACTTGTCAAATAGATAGCACACTACATGTCGAAGCACTTTGAATGGCGGAGCACGCCTCAACACCGAAGATGTCTGCTTTATTGTCATCTCTCTTCGACAGATCCATACAACAGAGAAGACGGTGATGTCGTGTCCCTCGAATCAGGTGGTCTGATGACGCCTTTGACTCCATCTTTGTGACGAAAGAGCGCAATGTGTGCTGCTTAGTTCAATGGGAACCAAGCGCACCGCGCGATCACGTGGTTTATTGCCCGAGTAGTACCACAGAAGGGGTCATCAGCACAAACATTCGCTAGGAGGATTGGTAACTCGCTCAATCGATGCACCTCAGATTGTTGAATGAGCTGAAATGAATGGTACTTTTTTTCAGCAATCAGCTGGTTCTCCATGGCGGTCCGCTTGGGCTGCTAGTAGTAGTGGCACGATCCCTTCGCCATGCACCCTTTTAACGCGAAAGCGCTAAAGGTCCCGTGTAGCAGAAAATTCGGTGTCGGCGTCGGTGTCGGCGTCGGCGGCGTTGTCCGGCTAACAAAATTATCCCGGACCACGCCGACCACGCAGGTCCTCTGCGTGGCGCAGAGGCGCTGGTGAACTAATTGAATTTCTCGAAGTCAAATGCGTCAGCAAAATCGTAAAGTACAACTTAACCACAACCTACAGGCATGATAGCATCGGATTGTAATTTTAATATACGGGAAAACATAATTCTGTTACGCTGAAACTTGAACACAAACCTATTTTCCAGCATTTCTATCATTCATACAGCGGCGCACCCCAATCGGTGGTCCTTGCAAAAACGCCATCCATATGGCACTCGCCTCCTCGGCAGCGGCGCGCCGAGGCAAAGGTGCAGAAAAAAGGAAGCTGCAGTTGCCGGGAAGCCTGACAAACAGTCAGGGATCTTTGATTGCTATCGCGTTCCACTCTTAAAGGCGAAGCTCAAACGTCCTCCAAACTTTTCAGAAACTTCTTACGGGAGACCTGGGAGCCGTCTCTTTGTTGGGGTCTCATGACGAACGCAGCCAATTATTCTGCGTTTGGTAAACACGCAGGTTCCGGAAGAAGATTTCCCCAATGACGGCGCGAGCAAGTCGGTTGAGTAGAGTCGGTGGTCTTGACCGCTCTGCAACGAAGACGCGCCCATCTGCCGGCGTGCTACTTCAGTCAATCAATCAATAAATAAATCAATCAATCAATCGATCGATCAAATCTTTATTTCCAACGACAGTTGGGGGTCCCTTAGGCGAAAAGCGGTAATAACACCGCTTGAAAATGCCTTGACTTCATTTCAATGCTCAAGCTGACAAGGAGTTTCAGTGAAATGCTGTTCTTGCGATCATTACAATTACGCCGGAATTGCGCTTAACAACTCTGTTCCTTAAGCCCATGCAGTGAAACCTTAGCCGCGCGAGCCGTGCGTCAGCGCTACAGCGCGCGAAGAACAATGCGCGTCAATATTTTTTTAGATTTGCGCTGTGTAGAGATTGATTATCGATGAGTTATCTCCGCAGAGGCTTGTGTTTTCTGATGAGATATGAAAGTCGTAGCAATGTAGGTGAAAACCTAAGTCCCCCCACTGTTCGGAAGACTCAACGTCAACGCGATTGCAATGTCACGTGACGGCGGCTTGGAATCTCAGTGTCAGTGTAGAGGACAACATGTGCTGCACACGAGAGCGAGGACCTCGCTAGTTCAGGAGGCTCACATTAATGTTTCCGTGCACTGTGCCGCTGCCACCTTATTTTATCACAGGTGTTCATATCAATACAACGTTCTTACTTAGTACGGCAACTATTGCGATCGCCCGTGTGAGTAGTTCTAGCGGCACTGCACAGGGCGCGTTACTGATGCATCGACGAATCACATCGCATTTTTCTTTTTCTGTGCGTCTGCGTGGGAAACGTTGATCGATGAAAGAAAGATCGAGTTGTACAGCGATCCGCCCAATTAAGCATGATATGTGTGACCATGCCGAGTATGAAAACGCACTATTGCCTAAAGATGAGAAAATAGAAGAAAATGCGAGCAGGGTAAAAACTGGAAAAAAATTATCAGAGCACGTGTAAAACTGGACAAGCAAAATTTAATAACAGAGACTAACTGAAATTAATGCACGCAGTTGGAAGCGTATATAGAGGATGTCTCGGCTAACACTATCGCAATTAAGAAAAAAAACCTTGCCTGTGGTAGAGCGCACAATACTAGTCAATAAGCAGGTCTACTCGGAGAGGCGGGCATTACTAGCACAGAGCTATGAAATGCATAAGTGACTGACCAACAAACATTCACGAATTAAGTTTTAACTAATTACCTAATGACACATATTGCAATTTACGAATTCGAGCGGTTGATGCTGCAACGCATATCCGCTTGGCAATAATTTTGTGGATGGCTACATTTACGAGATATGCGCCGTCAAATTCAACTTAATTGCTTCACAGAACGTCCTTTTATGCATTCAAGCACAAACGTAACTCAAACGCCAATGCATTTCTCCGCAAACATGGAGGAATTAATACCTCGAAACAGGTTTAATACTGAGATATCGTACCAAGTGGAGCCGCCTTGCGAAGTCCTCTGGCTCGAATTTGTAAATTGAAATACGGGCCATCAGGTAATTAGTTAAAAACCTAATTAGTGAAATTCCGTTAAGTAGTCGATTATGCATTTCATTTTTTGTGCAAGTACCACCTCTTTCTATTAAAAGGCATTTGAAAGTGTTTGCTGAAACACCCGGTATAGCATCTATATAGGCAGTGAATCATATACATAACATCGATTTGACATGCTGTGAGGTCCGCATACGTCTTGCTTCGACAATTAATCTTTACTGACCGTTTTATTTTAATTACAGATAGTGATAGCACCATTTCTTTAGTAAAATAATTTACTCTGCACATTTCGTCATATTTGACGTCACAGTTCATCATATTTGACGTCGTAGTTCGTCAAACAACACCCTGTATTTATTTGGGCATCGAGGCTCGATCCTATAAAATGAGCAGGATTCCAATAACCGGGCTGCAAGAGCGGCCACATGTGCACCAGCAGTCTCTTCCCCCCCCCCCCCCTTTTTTTTTTCTTTAGGCAAAGCTGTTATGAATTTTTTTTCACCTTTTCACACTTGCGTATCTGGGCCGAAAAAAAAAAGTTGTTCGGTAGCGATTTCTTGGCTCTGCAGACACAATGTGGAGTCCCGCGCAGCTCGTTAGAAGTGACTCGAGATAGAGTGTCATTACGTCACGACCCAGCAAGAAGCCTCGTTATTTCGAAACGAAAACAACTGTTGACTTTCCGGTGCTTGCCAAGACTGCCCTTGGCTGTTGACAGAGTGCGTCGCACAAATTACGCTGCTCTGTACTCTCATTCCCTCCCCCTTGTCTCGCTCCTGCTCACCAGATACAGTTCTTCCGGTGTGCCCTTACGCGAACGTCATTATAGCTTGGTGAAAGCCGCGCAACAACTAAGGGGTCATGTGCGTGCTCAAACAGACACACGAAGACATCGATGCTGAGCGCTTAGAACACGGGACTCTCTCGTTTTTGAGCAACAACCAAACCGGAAGCGAGGTGCTGTTTGGAACGCAGGAATGTCCTGTCGTTCCTTATACTTTGGCTCAAAGAGCAGCGTCTTTGTCGCACAGAGTAATAAATCTAGAAAAAGGCCATAAATACATACCTGGTGCCACGGTTAACGTTATCCAAGCTGTTAAAAAATATGGCAGAACACACGATCATGAGAAATACATTATTCGTTGAACAGTCCTCGTCCGCCAACAGGTTAATCTTTCTGTGCTAATTACTCGGCCCACTAAAAAATACTAAAACAAGTTGGTAATTTTTCATTTCAGGGCGCCATGTCTGATTAGAAGACTGCTACTGCGTCCTATAACTCATTGAGTCCGTTTTCTTCGCGCTATGTGTATCCTTTCGTCCGCACTTTACTCGTAGTGCGCGAAATACGAAAAGCGACACCTGATTGCGCGAACGCGCCCCGCGACACCAGCGCTTCTAAAAGTTATTTTAAGGAACCAACACCGCACATTGCCCAACTCAGCAACCGTCTGAAAGTGGCAAGCTGGCAGTGTCGGCTTCCGCTCATAGCGAGCTGCGTGTTCTGCGTTACGATCACAGCCCGTATATCGGTATGACTAGGCGGCTGCTGATTCAGACAATGTGCAGAGTTGGTTCCTTGAAATCATTTCTGGGACAACTGGGGCCACCACGTGTGGCCGCACAGTAACGCGGCACAGTTCGGTTTGCGCACACTATAAGTAAAGCACGGAAGAAATATTTACCCAGCAGCAGCAGCAGTTTACCCATCGGAAGTCGAGCCGTGAATAGAGAGTTTTAGATTAGGGGGTCACGGTACTGCGCATGCGCAGTACCGTGGTGCAACGCGCTAACGGTCAACGCTTCCGTCCCCCGAATGTAAAACTCTCTATTATCAAAATTAAGAAATAAGTAATCTTTCTTATGAACCGGATAATGACCACAGAAAGATTATTTGGCGACAGATGAGGACGAATAACTGAACATAGGTCCAATAATCGCATCTTGTACCACTTCAGAGCGCAGCGCTTAGGCGCCCGCTCCTGCGGCGAACGAGCAGAGCGAAGGATGAAAGAGAGAACGCGGAGCGCAGCTGGGGAGGAAAGACGCAAGGCCTAAAGCGGAGGATGAGGGTACAGCGGAACCATGAGGCGGAAAGCGGAGAAGGAGGTGGTTATGGTGAAAGCGTGATAAAAAAAGCGTAGTGCGGCACCGATGGCTACGAAATGGCGCCAGTGTAGCGCGCGTCATTTGGGAGGTCTGTGCCCGGGGACGGCTGCTGTGGATCGCGCCCACGCGTCACCCCAGCGCTGCCTCTCGCGATCTCCAGATTAGCGAGGCAGTCGCGCCCGACTTCGCTCCGTTTGCAACGTGCCGCGCGGGACCGATTGTCTGCGCAAGCCGCTACAGGGTGTTTCACTTAACTTGGGCCAAAATTTAAAAATATGCAAATCCTACGTAACTGGACTGAACCAAAGAAATGTTGTTTGCCGTCGCTTGGAGATACTCGGATTATGTTTTGTAGCGTTAGCTACACTGGCCTAGCCAAGCCCGTCTCGCGCGGCACATCAAGAACCGTGCTGCGCATGCGTAAGGATCAGTGATGTCACACGGCTTGCGCACCGGAGCCACCGGAGCCGGCACCTCTCGCGCACTCCGCCGCCGCCGCGCGCGACTCACCACCGCCGGTCTGCGCATTCCAGAGGAGTGACGTCGTAGCCGTGGTAGACGCACTGGCGCCGGCGCGCGCTCGCTGTGCAGTCGCCGTCTGACACTGCGCTGGAGCCGCTGCGCTTCTGACTGGCGTTTGCCAGTGTGGTATAGCCATGGAGAAGGAGAGCGCAAATGCTGCTCAACAGCGCAGAAGAACGGAGAAGCTTGACTCATCGGATCCCGAAGTAGTTGCCTGGCAATTAGTGGATGAGCGTAGGAGACAACCAGGAAAGCTAAGAATAATCAGCTGAACCTTTGCTAACGCTACGTATATCCTGGCATAGCCGAGCTAAGCCACTGCAACTTTTTTACATTGCGCCTAATTATATAATTATTCTTAATTATTTATTTAACTGCTCAATTATTATAATTCAATGAAAAGTGTTAAAGAGACAGTTGTAGAGCAACATGAGAAACTCCCGATACACCTTTCTGTTGCTCAATACGTGCCACATAAAAGTGTTTTTCCGAGCGTGAAAGATGCGCGCGAATACACGCAAAGTGCCTCGAGCGGCCAGTCACGCGGCAGTTCACAGCTCCGTGCCACAAAATATTCCTTACCTAGAGCATTGCCCTGAGCGCTGATGCGCTCCATAGCACATCATGTTTTCCGGTTTGGACATGGATGCATCGCAGTCAGAATCAAGAACTTGGGTTTGCGTTTGAGTTGTGCATCACCATTACAAAACAAAACGAAGAGCACGTCTGCCCACCGAACCATAGCGGAACTGCCATCTGCCGCTGCTTCCGCAGTTTCCGTTTCCCCCAAGAGATGCTCGCGCCACTGCTAGAGGCGCCCTAGTCGGTGCAGAGTTACATCTGTCGGATGCCTATACTGAATTCTTCGTGGGTTAGATGGCAAAAACTAACAGCGCATCATGCTCCTCTGAAAGATGAAAAGGAACAAAACGGTGATGATGATGATGATGACGATGATGATGATGATGGTGATGATGATGATGATGATACAGTTAGGAAACTAACGACAGAACTCATCTCACGAAGACTCTCGATGGTAATGCCATAAGCAGTGCAGCCAAACGCACCGTATTGCTGAAGGTACATTCTGGTATTTTACACGTCGAAACCACGATCTGATTATGAAGCACGCCGTATTGAGGGGCTCCAGATTAATTTGGACCGTCTGCGGCTCTTGAACGTCACCCAATGCAAACTACACACCGTATTGCTGAAGCCACATTTATTTAGTGTCCGTACTTAGTCATTCTGAGAATTTCCTTGCGTCGGCTTTATGCTATATACACTGTCTCCGGTATCAGTGGACATTGTTGCGGCATTCACTTTCCAAAGTCTCCAATGAGCAGTGAAGAGGACTTTCTGACGACGCAGGGCCGACGACAAAAAGACGAAGACGCGATGGCATAACGAGGACACTAACGACGCCGGAATAAAGACAATGGGACGACGGCGGAGTGTATGACAACAATGGCTTTACGACTACGGCGTCACGACAACCGGATGACAAAGCAGGAATGACGAAAAATAGCGCAACCGAGATGGAGTGACGACAACGGGTGGACGAAAACAATGGTCTGATCACTACGAAATGATGATGACGGTGCAGTCACGATTAAATGATGACAACAGCATGATTACGGTAGAATAACGTAGACGGATGGACGTCAATTTCAGGAGTATAATTGACGGCGGCATGTAGACAGTAGATTTAGATCATGGGTACCTTCGCGAAAGTGGCAATTTCGAGAGGCACCTGAAGGAACGTAGGAGCCACGACAAGAGAAAAAAGATACTAATAACCTCGCTGAACCCGCAGATGCTGTGCAGCACGGTGTCAACTGGGCTTCAGTTATCGCCAGGGAAATGAACACAGAGGCAATATATAGAATCCTTGACTATTGAAATTCTCCAGCATATCATTAAAGCTTGTATCTCTCTTGCCAAAACACAAAAAACAGGCTTAATCGTAACTACGGTAATCTCCCACCTGCCTACGCAAGATGCCTTCAGAAATTAATAAAGCGAACTTAAGCTCGTTTTTCGGGCTCTTTGAGTTGACTGAACAAGGATTCCGCGTGCAAACCGAAGCGTCAACTTCTTCGACAACGCCATTTTGGTCGGCGTTCTGTTTATTCTGTCTATATGTGCCCACATTCCTGTTTCCGTGCTTGCTTGTGTTTCCGTAGCTCTTATGTAAGTGTTTGCGAGAGCTGCACTAGGAATCTTACACGCCAAAAAGGACCTCATTGACAACTCCCCACGAAAGCGATGTTTTGGGAACACCCAAGAACGACTTGTTTTCTACGTGAACTTTAAGCTGATATCATTGTATTTGTCTAATCATTGCTTTTATTCACGCCGTTTTCAGCGTGAATAGGTCGAATAAGAGCAGTAACTGGAGCTACCTACAGACATCAGCATCTTCCTAAGAACTGTACTAAAAAATAATAAAGGCGTTCCTGCGTCTCATTTACTACTATATCAGCTCTCATTGAATTACACAGTAATCGACCCATCATGAACCGATCTAGCAATCAGTAAATATATATCGTGAGCGGAATATCAATATTACAGACAAACGAAGCAGCGATGAATGTGCGAAGTAAACGTTAGCGAAGCCTTCCTCGTCACTTGAATGCCTAGACGAAAAAAAAATGAGAAGAGACTTAACGTACAATGTTTTTAAATTCCCGCTTGCCACGAGAAGGATTACGGAATACGCTCGAGAGTGCGTATAGGAAAGCGCTAGCACAAAGTGAAGGAATAATCATGAAAAATAACAAGACAACGCCCACGCACAAACATTTGGGCTGAAGCTTGCTTGCAGTCATTCTGTCTTAGAAAATGCGCCCGCCAGCAAACTTGCGGCCCCGTATGCTCCGTGCGTACGAGCTGGATGAAAAATCGAAGAGCAGTGCTGGATTTCTAAACACGAGAAACGGTAGGGCTAAAATATTGAAACCTCCAACTTCTTCCAGAAGAAGGCGCGACCCGTAGTGCATTCGCTCTGCATCGACTTGGGAGCAGGCTGGAGAAAGCAAATAATATTTATGCACAGGATGACGGCCAAAACGAATGCGTGATCCGCTTTCCGAGGATATTTCTCCGAGGATTTAAGGCCTAGTGAGAGCTCTCCGGTGAGCAAGGGCGATATATACGGTCTCCGAAGATAAGATGGTCTCAAGCTCTGGTTCCTGCCTATCCCATTCCATTTTCTCTGTTGCTCTGTTTTCATAAGGAACGATCTTTGTTTAATCATTCATCTAGTCACTTACTGTCATCCACCCTTTCCGAATAGAGTACCTTTTCACGTATTTTTCATGCTCTAATTATAATTGCAAGCGCTTGAATATCTTTGTTTTCCTGCGTTAACGTCGTCTCTCCACGGTTGACATAAAACTGTTTCCGTGCATTATGAAAACTGCTTTCTCTGCTTTTACCTTACGCAAACAAAAGCTAGTTCAATTAATAGGTTAACACTTGCAGGGTAAATACAGTCTATTTACTTACTACGGCAGCGTTTATGCATGGTCGTATCGTACAGCTGCATATAACATTTCAATACACTTTATTTAGGAGATTTTGGCGCCTTGGAGTGGTGCTGGCTGCTTTTTTCACATCAAATAAAGAGATAACAAGAATACAGAACAAGATGGCGCTGCACGAAAGAATGCCCACAACAATAAGCAAAGGAAACCAAAGATAAATTATCCTACATAATACCTCCGCTACTTAATAAATATGTGAAAGCTGGTATAGATTTTCGGCAGTGTACACCGATCAAACTGCGAAAACTTTATATGCGAGGTTCTTAAATTAAATTGGCTCTCTGTTCACTCTTATACTTGCTCTTGTGCTTGTCGGTTTATAAGCCTCAGATATCCTCTGTATTTTCTTTTTCGAGCAAATTTTCTGAATGTTGCTTGTTATTGTAACTGGCACTGCTGACTGTTTTGTACAAAGGTAGCTGTGGACTTTGCTAAGCTGCTTCTACGAAGAACAGCTTTTACCTACAGCTTCCTTCAACAGTGTGATGATGAAAAATTATTATTATTATTATTATTATTATTATTATTATTATTATTATTATTATTATTATTATTATTATTATTATTATTATTATTATTATTATTATTATTATTATTATTACTAATAAAAGATCAACCTTTCATTCATGTGACATAAAGGTACTGACCACAGTTCCCAAAAACATCACATATGACACACTGGAATACAAATTCAGCTCACATAAATACACTAAGGAGAGCTCAAAACAAACGTCACATTTACCTATCATTTATAAACGAACCTTGCAGGAATATTATATGCAGCAACAAGATTAAAGAAGCACCTCTTTAATGTCGTTGTCTTCCCCCGTGACTGTCTTGAAGCTGCTCGTGCATTCCTAATTCAATAAAATGGACGTCAATACGCCGGTCGCATTTCCCTTCGACATAGGAGAGAGGAGACAAGATACTGGAAGGGGAAGCAGATATGAGGTTTTCGCGCTAAGAATGTTTATATGCACCGCTGGCGTTATTAGTCAGAAAGTAACTTTTCCGAAAACACGGTGTCCCCCATTTCTTCGTTCTATGCTGGAAAGCTGAAATAAAGTTTCCTCAATATCCCTCCTGTATATTATATTGTCCCTTTATTTCACATTGTTGGGCAGAATTTATGGAGAGATACAATATTTCAATACTGGGGCAATACATATTTTTCTTCCTGAGAGTCGTAGCATCATTTTCGTGATATTCGCAGTGTCGTTGCCATGTGGCGTTGCCATTTGACAGATGCATAATCTCTCTCTCTCTTTATATATATACATATATATATATATATATATATATATATATATATATATATATATATACAGTATCTTTCAATGGGTCAAACGTATTTAGAAAAATGAGGAGCACAACTTCGCGGCTTTCTTCGGTTTATTTACCCAACAGTTTCGGTCGGTGGACCGGCCTTTTTCAAGACCTTGAAAAAGCTCGGTCCACCGATCGGAACTGTTGGGTAAATAAACCTAAGATAACCGCCAAGTTGTGCTCCTCATTTTTCTATATATATACATATATATAATTCTGGGATTTTACCTAGCATAACCCTGATAGGATTAGGCAGCAAGCCATAGTGAGCGACTCAGGATTATATTTTGACCACCTGTGGTTCTTTAACGGGCACCTAAATCTAAGCACACGGGTGTTGGGTTGGTTGGTTGGTGATGATGTTGAAGGAGGCGGGGTTAGCCTGGCATACATAGCCGACAATTTCCGCCGGATCCTCCTGTGAGTTGAGATCAGAAATGTGCACCAGGTGTCGATGATATACGGGTGTTCTTTACACTTCACTCCCATCGAAATGTGGCCGCCATGTCTGGGAATTGATGAGCCGCAACAAAAGCGCAACGAGATAGTCATTAAGCTACCGTGGTGGTTTTTTGAAAACTCTGCGTTAGGCTGGCGCTTACAGTATATCACTATTGATATGGCACTAGAGAAAGAAAGAATAAACGCGTATTTAGTCATATAGAGGGTCGAAGCCCGTGAATACACTCAAAATTGCCGCGCGACTGTCCGCTCGGCGCATTTTGCGTGTTCTCCCGGGCATCTTTCACGCTCGGAAAAATACTTTTATGTAGCATGTATTGAACAACAGAATACTGTATGGGGAGTCTCTCATGTTGCTCTACAGTATTCTCATTGACACTTCTCATCTAATTACTTAATACCAGATTTCTTACACAAACACCCCAATGGATTATGAATTATCGAAAGAAGCACTTCTGTCCACGCCCTGAAAAAAAAGTATGCAAACCTACGTATTTTCATTCCAGTAGGGACGTACTCGGTAGGCAAATGATCACCTTTGTTGCACGGAATTGTTGTTGTCTAGTTTTCAATATTGTTCATTATGTCGTCTAGTGTTTGCATAGTTACTCTTGAAGTCATCATATCTTACATGTATTGAGTAACCTTCCAGCTTTATGTGGTTTCCACTACTTTTTACCTTTTTAAACGATGAATTATGTTTTTTATGTTATTCTTAGTAGCCGGCGCTTTTTCAGGCATTTATTTGCCTTTTCGCCAGCGTCCACGGAAAATCTGTACATGAATGTCCGAAAATAAACAAACTTCAAACTTCAAACAAAATTATAATAGAGAAATTGATCAGATCAATAAATAACACTAATTATGTAATTAGGCGGAATACAAAAACAATCTCGGTAACTCCAAGCGACGGCAAACAACATTGCCCTGGTTCTGTCCAGCGACATAGCATTTCCGCATTTAAAAAATTTGGCCCAAGTTAAGTAAAACACCCTGTAGAGGAATGGGTATAAAATTTCCTAACAACGTATTCCTCTAAATGAATGTCATAATGTTCATTCGCTGCAATGCCCAACCACCAATGCATAACCTCCCCTATGACAAGGTATATGCGATTTTATCGGTTTGCTGGTACAGAATTTATACTATTAAGAAACAAGTATTTTTTTCACGATAACTGAACAAGTTTCCAGCAATCGCATTAATACTCGAGAAATTATACATTCCGTCCCATATCCGGGTACTGCCGATACTTCAATGGTTCCGTCCAAAGTGAAATATCAGAAAGTTAGCTTGACGTTTAGTGAACTTTGCGCTCAAACTAGTGGGTATACATATAGGAGCTCAGCAGGAACGCTAGTGAGCTTACAGTGGCGCGTGCACACAACGCTTATGCCAGCAGCCGAAATAATAATTTGAAGGACGTTTAAGCTTCGCCTTTGAGAGTGGAACGTGATAGCATTCAAAGATCCAGGACTGCTTGTGCAGCTTATGTAACCGTAATGTTTCCCGCGAAACCCTGGCGGCGAACGCTGTGCGCGAAGGCGAGCTTTCTTGTAGAAACGCGGCCTCTTGTGTGGGCTGATCTTCTGTTATTGTTTCGCACTGCCTAATTTATTTCAGCCTGAAAAGATTTAACATAAAATTCAGAGCCATTCCCTTGTCGAGAAAATGGGAGTAAACGAAGCTTGTGGCAAGACGACGCTGTCGCAGGTGTTCCGCTTCATTTGCCCTAAAGTCAGGGTCGGCGGCTCAGCACTGACGTTTCGCCTGGGATTCGGAAGCCCTCAAGCTATGATCGGACGACAAGCTTCGCTTACCCCCATTTTATAGGCAGGGGAAGAGCTGGTGATCTTGTCTCCTTTAGTCCAACGTGTGACAAGGGTAGTTCAAGGGCGCTTTACAGGTCCCCCGAGCCCACAGGGGTATGTGTCATTGAGCTTGCACCATTTTTTCACTATCGCCAGGATCGGCCCACTTTTCAGCGTGACACCACCACCACCGCCGACACATGTGAGACAATACAAGCTTCGCTTGAGAAGGCATGCGCTGTCGGTGCTTTGTCTCATAACATTTGTTTGTGCGCTGTCATTCTCAAAATTCCGAGCAATAACTTTGTAAATAATGTAAGACAAGGTATGATCAACTTTAGTCATAGAAGAACAACTTTAGTTCCGTACAGAATGTATACGGCAATGTTCGCTCACGGGACTCCAACGCCGGCAACGGCGCCGGACGCTGACATCGGATTTTCGGCGACACGGGGCCCTTGCTATGGCGTTAAAATGCTGTTGAGGCTCCGGTACAGAAGCGATTGCGCATTGCGTTCCCAATGCGTCGTCTTCATTTCGTCAATAGGAAGCTTTCGCATAGGGGCCCCAATAGTTGGCGGCCCCAAATAGCTCTTCGCACATGGCCTTTGTGTGGCCCGAGTGCAACGAGATAAATGTCGAATTCCAATGGCAGAGTCGGAGTTGGCGGCCCGCTACCGCGCACGCCACTATGGCGTAAAAGGACTCCTCCTAATCCGCAATTGGAACACAAGCCCTGCAGTCCGCGCCAGGCAATATAACGTGAAATGAAAACACGTGTAGAGCTACGCTCAAATTTCGCATTAGGAAGTATCGTAATGGTCGGTTAATTTTTCAATCACAAAGATTCCTGTACACAAATTCGTGCTCACATGCACACCAATCGCAAGATACGTGGGCAATGAGCGGCATAAATAACAAATCACCCCACCCCCTCATTTCCCGAAAAAAGAAGAAAAACAGAAAACAAAACAATTGAAATAAATATCTGCAAAGAAACGTTGCATGCTGCACTACCATGGTGTGATTGGTTTTTTTAATGACTATTCAACCTTCGCTCAAGCCGCCATCCCTTGATATATCATGCTTCTATAATTATTCTGCTACAAACGTTGTGACACCTGGCGATGACTTTCGTATCTTCAAACCGTGAACGGCAATCACATTGTGCGAACGCAATGCATGGCTACAAATCACGTTCTTCATAGATTACCAACTAGGCCAGTCTTACACCTTAGTTGTAATTGGCAAAATTTGCCTAATCTCAACCACGTGTGAATGCAAACAGTGAACGCAAAATAAGAACGGTCTGCTTCGAGCCGAAAGTTTGCGGCAGTAGCTGTTGCTCTCCACGTTCGCTGATGTATAGCCCCGGTGTTACACATGGTTCTATTATGTTCTGCGAGGAGATAGTTTCTCGCGGCCGAGAGCGGCAAGTTCACTGGCCAGTGATTAATCAATGTCAATTAGGCAAAGAAAAATGGAGGGCGGAAGTTCCCGGGACAACTACGCTATGTTTCGTGCGCTCGCGCTGAGCTTGTTTGCGGCGCTGTGCCGATGGTGTAGCGCTGTGTACAGCGCACCATTAACTTGATTTTCCTCTCATCCCTCCCCTTCTCGAACGAAATGCTGCTAAAATAGCTTTTCTTTTTTTATTATTGTTTGAAACTGAAAACAGTGTCTCCTTTAATAAACATCCCAAAAAGGTCCTTACTGTAGTAGGACAAAAGAGGGCTTTCGCATTTCTTGTTTTGCGTACCAAACAGCATCCTTCCACGAGGTTGCGTTGCGAAAGTTTTGCAGAGCAGCTGTTGAATCTGTGCACATGACCCAGCAACCTGGTGGCCGCGTTATTGCGTAATGAAGCACCTTCTTAATTGTACAAAATTCTGCTGCGGTAATTCACGTCGCTGTCTCAAGGCGATACGCCTTATGAAATGCTATATTTCCATATTAAAAAGAATGAACTCAATTTTTTTTATTGCCTACATCATGAATGTGACGCAGGTAAGTTGATTTTAGACGTAAATGCCAAGTTCAAATTTTTTCCACACCTTTCCTCTTTCTATCTTTCTCTCACCCTCTCTATGTCTTTCTCTTCGGGCCTTTCTGTACTTCATCTTCATCGAACGCAGAGAATTATGTAAGACACTGCACACGCTTCAGCATAAATCTCTCAGTTTTATTAGGGACTTTCTATCTCGGCGTATGATTCCACGCGTAAAGGGTCAATTACCTTAACTAAGGTCGGAGAGTAGTCAGCACACAAAACTGTTTTTGTTTGCCCTCATTTCAGTGTGGCACTGTTTGTTGCCACGGACGGATAAGTATTCTCATTCTTCTGGGTTCCTCTGAGATGCCTTGTTAACCTGCCGCCACGTAGCCAACCAGACGCATTTCTGGTTAACATCCCTGCCTTCTCTTTCTCTCCTCCTCCTCCTCCACGTTAGTATTTTTGCCGCCGTCTTCCCCTTGGCATTCTACTCCTTTTCAACACAGCTTCTGAACGGCGCGGTTTTTTACTTTGCGAAAGTGCAACAGCGGTTTTTTTTATCAATCCTACCAAAGAAAACTGAAGTGCCAGTGATAGCGTCGCTTCCACTTGACGTGCGTTTTAAGATGCGACAGGATCTTATGCTCGGGGCAGTGTCCGTTCTGCGGCGTCCGCACCCATACTGCGCATGCACAACCCGCCCTCGTTCTCCTCTCCTATGCAGGTGTGCGCTCTCCTCCTCCCCTCTCCCCCTCTCCGCCACAGGTGCGGCGCCACAATCATTGCATATAACTCTCTCTTACTCTCTCCCTCTCTCTCTAAGGATACGCACGGTAGGCGGCGCAAGTGTCGCGGCGCAATATAAAGCGCGCGTTCGCTGTGCTTCCGTCATTCTCGCTCTGTGCAACGATGTGCGAAACGCCATGAACAACGTCAACGTCGGCGCTAGTTGCAGCGGCAGCGCCACCACCGTGGAGCATAGGAAGGCTCGGGAAGCCGAACGTAAACGTCAGCGTCGGCAAGCGGACCCCGATCTTCGGGATCGCCTTCAAGATACCGCGCGCACCGACGCTAGGAATCACATACAATCTCTAAATAAAGACGCAACAGCCCCGTACAAACGTCTCCTCTCTTCTCAATACATTCTCGCACTCTTTCATTGGGTTGTTTTGCCAAGTGAAACGAAGCGGAAACTCGATGCGCACCCCCCACGATGCTTTCGCGTCCCACCATGGTTGCCCGTAGAGTGAGATGATGTGATTTTTTTGTGTAGGCGTCACTTTTGAGAAAATAGTATGCTTACTAAAGTGTCCGGTAACGATTTGTGCAGTTCTTTGACCTTTAATACAACGTAAAAAAACATGCGTCAAGTTGAACTTGAGAAAAATGGAAAGCAGCGCAGTGTCACCATCTTCCTCTTCAGTTATTCCTTCTCTGTGCTATGTCTTATCTTTTGCTCAGCCCAATTACATTAAAAAGTGGGCAACACTTCTATGGTATATCATCGAAATAAAAGAATATGCTGCTAAACGCGTTCGTATGAACTCATAAAAGCTTCCTCAGTTTAATTTAGGAATCTCACTGGGCAACGTATATTGGCCCCTTTCTTCCATGTTATGTGCGACACAAATACTGTGTACAGAAGGCCGCAATAAACATACTCTCTCCTCCTACACTGCACGTAATCTACTGTTGGCATTCGGCAAAAGGAACCGTGCTAGATTATTTATGGTGTGTTGCCATGGTTATGCTGATTGCCTTCCTTCATTGGCGGGAAAGAGAGAGAGAGAGATTTAGCAGGCTGACGGTCTAGCGAGCTATTCAGTTATCTGACAAGCACGCACACGGTATATACGGTTAAGCCACGCAAACACTACCTTGCAGCATATAGTTTGATTGAAGCGCGTATTTTCCAAGGAAGGAAGGAGTGGAGAAGGAAAGGCAGGGAGGTTAACCAGTTCTGCACAACCGGTTTGCTACCCTACACATGGGAGCGGGATGAGGGGGAATGAAAGATGGTGAGGAGAGAGAGAGCACATAACACAGCACACTCATCGTCAGTCCCCGGTAAAAAGATAGCTGCCCCCTACGAGTGCTGAAAATTCTTGTTTTCGTTGGCAGGAGCCCAATATTCCCTGCCACCATTGTTTGCATACCGCACGAAGGAAGTCACCAAAAATCACTTGTATATATAGGCCTACATTGCGCGGTTGCTACAGTTCCTTTTGTTTTCATACTGCATAATCAGAGATGCATCACTTGGGCCTTCGTACTCAATGACTCTGCGATGCAGGAAGTATGCTGTTTATCTCGGTTAATGGAGTTCCCCAATTACGCCAGGCACGCACCACCGCGCGTCGATGCTAGCGCAGGACACTCCATAGAATCGAGTTAGTGCATGTATGCCGGCTGCCTTTCGGATGCGAGATGACTTGCTGGTGGCGCAATTAGAAACAGAAATCATATTACAAATATACGCTATTTATGAGATAATAATTACAAGCACTGGTGGTACATTCACTGAATGGAATGTTTTCTTGAACTGCGGTAAGGAAAAACTTTTCCCATTTTATTAATGCTCGTTCTCATCTCTGTTCGGCTCTGAATGTAAATAATTGAAGGGTGGTGAAAATGCCATTTGAATCTTTGAAATCAGTGCCATTCTCAAGGCGAAGTGAGAAACGGCGAGGTAATTAATGTTAGCTTTCATGAGCATCCAATGTACAGTATCGAAACTTGCAATTTGCAATTCGCAGGGGGGGCGGGGGAGGGGGGTGATAAGGACTGCTTATGTTTGCTTTCTTGAAATTTCACAAGCTGTTTTGCATAATAATGAGATTCGTTGCTAGTATTGTAGGTTCATTATGTCGAAGAAAGGACGCAGTGCCTTGAATGTTCCAGTGCATGTATGCCACTTTCTCGGTTCGCCCTTTTCTACGTTGCGCGGCGTCTTACTCGCTGTCTTTGCATATTGAAAAAAAAAGTCAGTTCGAACGATGGACAAGATGATTTTACAATTTAATTGCCTAGCAGGGAAAAGCAGGCGAAAGCAGCCGCTGAAGCCACATTACAGAAACTAGCCTATTTGATTAAATTCGCGGTGGACCGTTGAGAAAACAGGCCTGGGAAAATAATGCGAGCTATGCATATCAGCCAAACGCAATATTGCAAGACACAAGCTCTATTTCCTTACTCGATCACTAGCCAGCCTGCTAAAACAACGATATATATATATATATATATATCCGTGTGTGTGGGTGTATGTGTGTGGTTAAAGGTTTGGTTCAACGAGGACTAAGTGTATTATCAGGTTGACACTGTGGAGAGGTGGTTCCATTGTCTAACAGTGTTAAACAGGCACAAAACACATACAATAAGCAACGCAGGTACACCCGGCCTCAAGATATTACGGACTATGAAATCGCAGAATCAAATGAATATATCCGCAGCCTCACAACGTAGCCTGGTATTTGCGTTTCGAGCCTCGACAAGAATATGCTAACAACATTGTCGTATACAGTTTTACTGGCTACCGCTACAGGATGCTGGGGAATCGGACGTTTTCTGAAATCCCGTGTTCCGTAAACTTTCGTGGCTGGGTGTACGTCTTATGTGTATATTCGATCATTGCTGTGGTGTCTGTTCATTGCTGTGTTATCTTATCTACACTGAATGTAATGTCAACTACATCGTTAGAAAAAAGTGTCGCAGTTTCGCCCGAAAGGCGAAGCATCAATTGCGATAGCAAATTAGTAGAGAGCTATTCGGAGTAGGGATAGCAGTTTTATCGGCTGCATAAACTTGTACACATTGGCTTACTAACTGAATTAACAATCGTGGTGTCAGCGCGCACAAGCAAACATGAATAGATCACACTGAATGACCGCAGCCAACAACTGTCAAAACGCTGGCAGCAAGCGCAGGTTCGCGCGGTCTATCGCTTCAACGGAAATTGAGCGCGAAATGCAAAGCGCATACAAAGGTCAGAGCCGTGTGGAGATAGACGGTGCGGACGACCGGCATCCCCGGGCAAAGCGCAAAGGAGAAGTTGTTGGCGGAGGAGAAGCTGCCGCCCCCCTCCCCCCCTCTTCCCGCTTTGTTGCTTTCGCATGGGAGATTAAGTGGCAAGATACGCCTTTGGTGCCGCAGCACAGAGCCGCCCCGCCTCCCTCCCTCCCATACCCCCACGGACTTTCGCGTGACGGTCACGTTTGCTTTCCGCCGAGCGTTCGTTCTCCGTGATAGCGCGCGGGGGGGGGGGGGAGAGGGGGAGAGGGGTCATCCTCCGTGATAGCGCGCGTCCCCCGCGCACTTTCGCTCGTGCATACGGCGCGCGGCGACGATTTTATCGCCCTTGGAATCTATACGGAACCTCACGGCGACGGCGATGTCAGAAATCCGGTTGAAGTGTCCATATAATTGCTATCGCAATAAAAATATACATAAGTTTATACAGCCCTTTGCCTTAACATTGTCTCAGTAGCAAGCAGCATGACTACCTATATATATATATATATATACATTCTGTTTTAGATGCGAAGCATCTTATGCTTGGGGCTATGTCACTCCCTCTCTCCCTCCGCCGTGCGGCGTCCATTCCCGGTTCCGGAAGCCAGCTTCCGGCTTCTGGAGAACGGTTCGGGCGTTTTGCCCAAATGATCCCCAGGTGCTTCGCCCATTCATCATCATTCACTTCGTCCTCTCATTCTCCTCCCGCAACGCCGCGACGAGTGCCACGGACAGCGCCAGCGTCAACGCCAGTGTCAGCGCCGTGGAGAGCGCCGTGGAGAAGAGGGCTCGAGCCGCTGCCACGAAACGGCAGCGGCGACAGGCCGACCTGAAAACTAATGGCAACTTGAGTCGACCCCATGGCTGCTTCGCATACTACTCAGGGTTCCCCTATACGGGAAAATGGTGTAATTTTTGTGAGGACGCCAATGCTACGGTACGCAAGGCAGACGCTGGTTTGTGCTACAATGTGGTTGCCTGAGGATTTATGCGTGTTGGTGTGCTTTTTAATGCGCATTCTCGTGTGCTTTTTTGTGTGATCGTGTGTGTGAGCAGCTTGCCTCATGTTTCTTGTGCTTGAGTACGGTTCTTTCGTGTGCACGTGTGTGGCAGACGGTTTTTTCTAGCGGTGTGATGCCGCGAAGCTGTTGTGGGCCGCTGTGCAACTCGAACGCGAGAAGAGACGTAACTGTGAAGTACCACGAATTCCCTTGCGATATACAGCATCGGGAAGTGTGGCTGAAGAATATTTCTCGCCAAGGGCCGTCAGGGAAATGAAACAAGTGGGAGCCAAGCGACAGGTCGCTGGTATGTTCATTACATTTTACTGAGAATGACTATAAAAAGAACATGAATATTAGGCTCTTGCTTCCGACTGCTGTCCCGACTGTGTTTCCGGTACATGCGAAAAAAGAACGCGCAGCCCAGGAAGCTTTTTTTTTTCGAGCCCAGGAAAAACAGCGGCTGCAACTGTCAACTCAGCCGAGACGCGCTCGCCTACTGGCGGCGACGCGACGCAGCAGGCCGCGCCCTTTTTATGTAAAAAGAGCCACGAATGGATTTATCAACTCCGGGCTGTCCAGAAGGCCCACGATGCAGCGGTGAGGCTTGGCCTTCCCGTCCCAACGCGGGAGCGGCCCGCAGTCTTGCCCCTATGAAAACGGGTTGAAGATTCTTCCGGACCTCCATAAATTTTACTACCTACCTACCTACCTATAGCGGCCGTGCCGCTATAGGTAGGTAGGTAGGTAGGTAAGAATGTGAGGTGATCCACTGCAACGATCCACTGCTACCTACCTATAGCGGCCGTGCCGCTATAGGTAGCTAGGCCTATTAATGTAGGCCTATCAATGTAGGCCTATACAAGTGATTTTCGGTGACTTCCTTCGTGCCGTATGCAAACAATGGTGGCAGAGAATATTGGGCTCCTGCCGACGAAAGCAAGAATTTTCAGCACTCGTAGGTGGCAGCTATCCTTTTACCGGGGACTGTGGGAACTGGCAGAACTGACCACAGCGATGGCGGCGTCTCCTTTTTGTGCATGTTTGCCGCCATCGTTTGCTCGTTAAGGTTTTGTCATAAACCGCTGCACCATCCAAACCACAGTCCCTACGCAGACCACGCCAGCAGAGGGCGATGGGGGTCTATATGAGGATTGCTTGCTCCTAGAGTGCGTGCCAGACGCACGTTTTCCGTCTGCGAGGAAAAACATCGACAAAGGCGAAAGTTAAGAATGAAACTCCTCATTGTATGAAATGTGCACAGAATCATAAGCAACACTCAATGCATAACGATAGCGGTGACCACGATCGCCGGTGGTCGAAGTGTCATCTACGGTTCGTTGTGCGTTTACTGTTTATACACGAGTAATCGCACATTCCGGTGGACCATTAGGGTTACAGAATGGATACCAAGAGAAGGGAAGCGCAGTCGAGGACGGCAGAAAGTCAGGTGGGATGATGAGGTTAGGAAATTCGCAGGCGCAAGTTGGAATACGCTAGCGCAAGACAGGGGTAATTGGAGATCGCAGGGAGAGGCCTTCGTCCTGCAGTGGACATAAATATAGGCTGATGATGATGATGATGATGAATCGCACATTCCAGCATAATCAGTAATGCTCGCGCAGAATACCAACCACTGTTCGCGTCAAGCATGAAGTCCGATTAGGCAAGGTATTTTCGTTATAGAATCAGCGGCAACGCTCGGGAAAGTTTTGAGCGATAGCCAAATAGAAGACACCCTACAAAGGGCAATCTGGGAAACAGAAAGCTATCTGAGACCCATAGGGCTAAAATGCTCGCCGGAAAAATCGGAGATGCTAATCATGAGCAAGCAGCACGTCAATATCCAGCTCCTGGTCAACAACACCCCGGTCCCAAGGGTGGACAAGATCAGGATACTGGGTATGTGGATACAAGAAAATGGGAGAAACACTGAAACAATAAACAGACTAGAAGCCACGACCAACCAAACTTGCAGGCTCCTCAAGAGGATAGCAAACAAAAATGCGGGGATGAAGGAGGCGAACCTACTTAGACTTGTCCACTCTTTCATCATTAGCAGAATCACCTACGCTATCCCGTACTTAAAAACAACTAAAGCAGAGAGAGACAAGGTAGACATCCTCATCGGGAAAGGTGTCAAAACCGCCCTAGGTTTACCAGCGTGCACATCAACCGAGACGATCCTCAACCTAGGAGTCTCAAACACCCTAGATGAAATGTGCGAGGCGAAACTCACGGCACAATATGTCAGACTAACCGGCAGCAAAACGGGCAGATCCATTCTTAGGAAACTGGGCTACCGGAATCCAGAATCGCGAGATGGGATAACCGCCATCCCCAAAGAAATTGCCAACAGGTTAAGAATACCCCCCATCCCAAGAAACATGCACCCAATATACAACGACGAACGCAGGAGAAGCAGAGTACAAAGATTCCAAAGCTCCCTCCTCCAAAAACAAGGAGTAGTGTACACCGATGCGGCAGAGTACCCAGAAGGGCACTACGCTGCAGTGGTAGTGAGCGACAAAGGTGAGCTAATCTCGAGCTGTAGCGTGAGACACTCTTCACCAGAGGAGGCAGAGATGGCGGCGATTGCCCTGGCAATCACAAACCCATCAACCAGAATAATCATCACCGATTCTAAAACTGCAATCAAAGCCTATGACACTGGTAAGGTGTCCAAAGAGGCCGCCAAAATTCTGCAAGCAGGCAAGGAGAACGTACCCAATGACCTAATTAGAATAATATGGGCGCCCGCTCATAGTGGACTCACAGGGAACGAGATCGCCAACGAGGTCGCCCGAGGACTTACACACCGGGCCCCAGCGCAGGCATACTACTCCCTGTCCAAAAAGCGAGACTTAACCACTTACAGAGAAATTCTACAACACTATAGAATGGGCAGGAGAACTTTTCCTCCGCCCCATAGATCTCTCACAAAGAAGAAAGAAGTAATCTGGCGAAAACTGCAGACGGGTACCTTCCCAAACCCGTATATCCTACATAAATGGCATCCTGAGGTGCACTCTTCGAAATGCAAAAACTGTGAAGGCATAGCGACCCTAAATCACATGCTCTGGGCTTGCCCAGCGCTAAACGGTCTACATGGGAACCAAGAGTCATGGGAATCCTCCCTTCATAGCCAGGAAGAACATGCCCAAAAACAAGCCATCTGTCAAGCCCAGGCCGCCGCCGGAAGCCAACTGATTCCGGCCGACGTCTAGGGGGGAGGTAGGCGGTGAAAGGGGGAGCTGCGTCTCACCCCGATCACCCATACTCTCTGACGGGTGCAAATAAAGTGCTTTCTCTCTCTCTCTCTTGATGCGTTTAGGTGCACGTTGTGACGAGCGATAACAGTGCAACAGTGGTTAGCCGGTGAAAAATGGTTACGGAAGCAAATAAACACTCTACGCGTCTAAATAAAGCCTTTCAATATTTTTTGTAGGAACTATGAAGTCTATGCTATGTTCGCAAAACCCTATAAATAACAAAACCGAATGGTTGCCCATTGCGTGTTTGTGTGTCATTGTTAAATTCTCTCACCTGTTCAACTAGGCAGCAAATGTAAAGCTGTTAAACGAATAGTTGGTTTGCACATTTCGTTAACTTGAATAAATTTTTAAACTACTCTCCGCCACACTGCACAACAGTACCAGAACTGGCGTCTGGTAAAAAAGTTTCAGCTCGCTCCTCAGTAAAGTTCGCACTTTCCTTTAGCGTTTGGCGTACGTAGAACAAGGCAACTTTTCTTCCTGAAAGACTGAGCATGCGTGGCCCATTCGATTTTAGGGTAGACAAATGGCCACGACGGAAAGAAAGACAAACAAAACGAACAAATGTTTAAGCAAACAAACATCTCAATATGGTAAATCAGCTCTCCCAGAGACCGCGAACTGGACAAAGGGTCACGAAAAAGAGAATTGTCATGAGCCTGACTGTAACGCGAAGCTACGAAAAAAAAGAAAAACCTACGGGTTTCTCAGCACTCGTACTGGGTTCAATCCCCTGACCAGGACAATTTTTCTGCAAGCGCGAAGCTCTTTTTCTGTGGAACTCGCATAGGTGTCACTTGTGGCTTCATGCTACAGGTGGGTGGATGGCCACTTTCCATCCGAAAACAACACTTGCAGCAGTTTAGGAGCGATCAGCTACCCCGACTGTATAAAGAAGAAAACTTGCTGTGCGAGTAGGAGCGCTATCCACGATGTTAAGGATCCTGTACTCCCAAAACGGCAATCGCTAAGGCACCATAGGCTTTAGTCCTATTTTACGGATACTTGATTGCGACGTGAGTACGTGCGCGGGTGAATTTAATTGTTTCGTTGTGTCTTTGGAGCTCGGTACCGACTGAGCGCGATTCCATAATTGCAATATATCAAAAACAACATTTAGGCAAGTTAGTGAGTCAGTAAAACCTTTATTGAAAATAAATAAATAAAAGAAGGCACGCTGGTTGGGGCCCCTAATCCAGGGCTCCACTGGCACGAGCGGCTCGCTGGGCTTGGTCCAGAAGAGCGAATTGGCTCTCCCGGCCCTCGTCCGCAAGCCATGCCTCCCACTGCCTATTTCTTATGAGTGGATGTTTCAGTATTATTGGGCTGTCTATGTGCGAATGACTCTTGGGACACTCCCATGTAATGTGTTTTAGTGTGGGTACTTCTGCGCACCACGGGCACTTGTCAATGAACCTCGTGGGGTGTATTCTGTGAAGGGGGTGCAGGTTGAGGTATGTATTCGTCTGAATACGACGCCAGTCCCTCTCCTGTTGGCTGTTCAAATTCGAGTGAGGATGTCCAAAACGTCTCCGCTGCTGCCTTTCCTGTAAAAGGATGTCACGGGTATTCGGTGGAAGGTCGTCGCTGGGCCCTGCCGTTGCTCGGACGTTTAATCCTCGAGCAATACGGTCTGCCCTCACGTTCCCTGCCAGTCCCTCGTGTGTTGGGCACCATATGATAGTGTGGTGCCCTTCTAGTCGATTGCCCAAAATTTTGATTATTGACTGGGGTGCCGTCCCATTTAGAAAGAGGCGGCAAGCTGCTTGTGAGTCGGATAATATGACAGCCGAATTGGTTTGGCGCTCGGCGTCCTGAATGGCCAAGGCGATGGCTGCAGCCTCTGCAAAGCATGCCGAGGAGGTTTTGAAGGATGCCGTTGTAACGTTGTTCTGACACGTAGAGACTACGGTGAACGTGTCGGAGCTGGTTCGACTAGCATCCGTGTAATACACTCCCGGTCCCATGCCGAAACGTTTGTGAAGAGTCTTTGTCCTTGCTCTGCGTCGTCCGGGATGGTACTTGGGGTGCATGTTCTTGAGAATTGGGGCCACCGCGATGTGAGATGGAACATTGCGGTCTATCTGTGCCGTCTCCTCTCCGCAATACTGGGGCCTCAGTGTAAAGCCTAACCTCGCCAATACTTCTCTGCCCTGAGTTGAAGAACAAAGTCGTTCTTTCTGAGCATACAACGTAGCGACTGCGTACTCGTCAAAAGTATTGTGCAGGCCTAGTCCCTCGAATCTCTCTGTGCTAGCCCATTCAGGAAGACTAAGGGCAGCTTTGAAGGCTTTTCTGAAATATCGTGTTTGCCTGTATTGTCTCTTGGTTCGTTAAGGCCTGATACGGAAGGACATATGTGATCCGGCTGATTACGAATGCGTGGACCAGGCTGATGGTCTGTCCTTCAGTTAGGCCATCTCTGCTTCTTGCCACTCTCCGTATCATCCTGGCAACGTTTCCTGTGACCGCCTTTGGTTTTTGAAGGGTGTGTGTGTGTTGTTCCAGCTTTCTGCTGTATC